>NC_092814.1:230532800-230645300 GCF_023375885.2 Dermacentor andersoni
TCAACGAGATGGAAATACAAGCCCATTCAGAATCGAAGAGTCCTTCACACTAAAACATATAGGGTGTTTATTTTTTAGCTACACCAAGTTTTTCAAACATCCCTGTGGCAAATAGCAGAATTCTAACCCTTGATATATATTACTCTATGAAGCAGCCATTAATTTTTCAGGACATCAAAATGTCTAATTGAATAAGTAACATAATTTGAATAATGAACTCCTTTAATAAGTACTTTACGGTACATATTTCAACCTACGAATTGTAGCTAGTGAGTTTGCAAGGCATATCTACTTAGAACAAATTCTGAGAATTGCACTGGTTTCTATATATGCGACGTCAAAGTTGCGGTAAAAATGCACTTTTGTTCCACTTACTGTATTAAGAAAACGCTCTTTTATGCATTGAAGAACTAAAGTAACGGAAACGCCAGTGCATTTCGTCGGACACTTTCAAAATTGATATCTCGAAATTAGTGAAATCCTGAGAATTTGTTCTATGTGGATATGCCTTGCGAACTTACCAGCTGCAATTCGTAGATTGAAAAATGTGCCGTAATGAAATTAATGAAACGTTACTTAGCGTAATTATGTTAGTTATTCAATTAAGCATTCTGATTTCACGTAGAAGTAATAGCGGCCTCTTAAAGTAATTTAGATCAAAGGTTAGAATTTAGCTAACTGCCACAGGCAATTTTCGAAATTTTGGTGCAGCTAAAAAGGAACGCCCTGTATGTAGTGAAGAGAAAGCTCAAAAATAATGGCACAGAGAAGACAAATAGGGCGATGATTCGAGACACCCGTCTTATAGCCACAGTTAAATACAGAAAAAAAAACATGAGCAGTTTTCCACGTTCGAGAGAAAGGGGAAGTGTTCAAACAGATATTCAATATACGTTGATGCATATATGGGGCATATATGCTGCCGGAAGCTTTCAGAATGGCGTAGGGCACGCCAGCTGAGCCGCAGGTTGTGGATCGCTTGAAACGCTAGTGCAACCACTGATGAGCTTTTCTTCTAACACATGCACTATGTAGATGTAGGGACTGGTGTGTGATGCTGACAGATACCAGCGTTGAAACCTGAAACATTACATAAGGAGGAAAAATGGGCAGCACGAGATTCGACAAATGCTTGGACTTCTACTCTGCTAGAGTCAAGTAGGCTACCGGAGCAAGCGTTTACTGGAGTGCTTGCAGACATACTTGCAAAAGTACGCCGGGCAGTCAGGGACGCTATTCTCTAGCAATGTAATATGCGGCTCGTGGTTCCGCTTATAGAGGCGATTGGAGAGATCCTGAAAAAAATCGACATTGTTTCCTCCACTCATCGTAAGCAACGTAGTTCTACCTTTTCAGTGCGCACAATCTTTATGCTTTTTGGCAGTTATGTAAGATGAAAAACAATGATTAAAAAAATTAAATTATGGGGTTTTACGTGCCAAAACCACTTTCTGATTATGAGGCACCCCGTAGTGGAGGACTCCGGAAATTTCGACCACCTGGGGTTCTTTAACGTGCACCTAAATCTAAGTACACGAGTGTTCTCGCATTTCGCCCCCATCGAAATGCGGCCGCCATGGCCAGGATTCAATCCCGCGACCTCGTGCTAAGCAGCCCAACGCCATAGCCACTGAGCAACCACGGCGGGTGAAAAACAATGAGGATATGTATGTTCCGGCCTGCTTTTGGGAATGTATTTGTCCATATTGATCAAAACAAGCTCTGTGAACTGATCTACTCGGTCATCATCATCATCATCGGCTTTGTCGGTAGCCATTGAGTAAGTGACCACATGATAGTGGACACGAACTTGTATAAACCAACATTCTCGCCACGTTTGAAAGCAAAGGGAGGAGATTCCTTGATGTCAATGAACGAGCTTTGTCTCAGGGCCGACACAGAGGCAGTTATGTTTGGTGACAGATGATACTTTTCTGGACGCGCGAGAGAAATGCCAGAACGTGAGACATGTGCAACTTGAGCATTCGACAAGCAGAGGTCTAAGACGTTACCATAGCAATTAGCTATCAAGTCATGCTGCTGCAGCGATTTAAAGACCGCATATTCTAACAGGCTGCACTTGTTCTCTAGCTAATGATTGTAATGAAAAAAATCTAAGCATGTTGCACTCTATACCAGATGTATTAAAATCACCAAGAACAATTACTTTGTGCTATTATGAGAAGACATTACATTTCAATAGAAGAGATTATGTAATGACACAAGGTATATATTGGAACAATACTAGGCGGTACATATAAAAACGAAAATGAAAATATTTTTCAGCGCGCTAGGCTCATTTCCTGTCAAATCGACTCCTGTAGAGTTTCAATGTCCTTGCGTCGAGCACATCTAAATGAACTGTGAACAACAATCAGTACACCGCCACCTTTTTGTTTATACCTACTTAAGTTCCAGCCGCTGCGCAGGGTGTTGTAGTGCGGTGTAAAAACGCCTCAGGTGGAAATTTCACTGCACATCCAAGTTGTGGAAAGCACAATAATTGGTATAGAAGACAAAAGAACATTAGGCTGAGATTCCGGAGCTTTGTTGCAAATACCACGAGCTTTAGCATATAATGTCTAAACTACACAATACATTGAACTTCGGACGTTAGCTCAGAAGCATGCATCACGGAACGGCTTGAGCAGGCCGCCCATTGGCCACATTGATGGACCGTTCAGCCTTGAGAGCTTCATCGCCAACGGCCATGTGAACAGATGAAAACGACTTATATTTCGTTTTAAGTCGCCAGCAGGAAAGCGGAGAGACGTGCGTGGTCTCCAAGAACTTCGCGAAGTGGGTAGAGCTTGTTTCAAGGCACTTGATCAAAGACCATCAAAATTGCCTTTGATCGCCACGACTGTTGGGCTACAGATGAAATCAAAGTAGCCAGGGCTTCAACTGATACCGAGCGTTTGCTCTTCTTTTCCATCTAAGAGGCTATTACCGCGGAGAAAGCGAAAACGGGTGGGGAAACCGTAGTGAATTGTTCACCTGTGCCTTGGTGTGTTCTATAGTTGACGGTGAGGCAGAAACAAATAATAATAATAATAATAATAATAATAAGAAGAAGAAGAAGAAGAAGAAGAAGTAACGGAGATGGGTGCACTGCATGTGGGCATTATAGGCAGGAGCTACAGAAAAACGAGCCGTCGGGCGAGTTCCATCGACGAGGGCACGCAGAAATTTGCGCCAAGGCATAAAAACATGCTCATATCGCTTTGGTAATTATGTCGAAAGGCAGACAGGCAATTGATATAAAATTTGTACATAGTAAATTATACCTTTTTTTATTGCAATAGCAATTACTCCTATACGGACTCCCGAGGCGCGTTTGCGAAGTGGCCGGTGTTGTTGCGCTGTCCTGCTATCGACAACGCATGCGCGGCCGGCGCGTGGAGGATTCCAGGCATCCAGAGGCGCGGAGTGCGACTGACTCCAAAAGCAACGAAGCCCAGCGACGCTCCGCTCAGTCGGCTCAAGGCAGTGTTCTGGCTTGCACTCCTGGCGTGAGCGTTGTGCGCACACAGATTAGCGTTCCTGCTGAGCAGCTGCGTGCAAACCACACGGTGGTGAACGTCAAGCTACATTTATTTAATCGTTTCTGTGGATTCCGACCAACGCCGACGGCTTTCCTTTGGTCTCGTCTCGTGCGCAGTTAAGGTGCTACACCTGCGACAATGTTGGCGGTGCTCTTCATCACGCCAGCTCTCTGAGACACCTTCACCGCAGCGCTAAACCTTTCTGTCGCTTTCAATGCTGTCACACACACACACACACACACACACACGCACACGCACACGCACACGCACACGCACACGCACACGCACACGCACACGCACACGCACACGCACACGCACACGCACACGCACACACACACACACACACGCGCGCGCGCGCGCGCGCGTGCGCGCGCATGCACGGACATGAATCTTTTGTCCGTGTGTAACCAAGGCTGTAAACAGTTCTAAGGTGCCACATGCAGTTTGCGTATTCGCCTTTGGTCATATTGACTGCTAATTTCGACCTAAACGATACACGATCATGTACACACTACAGGTGAATCTGGACGGCTCATCGAAAAACTGTCGAATAACTTATTTACCCTATACGGTCACCTTTGTTGTAACGATAATTTCGCTTCTTTCCACAACTACTGTTATTTTTCAGGGGACGAATTCACAAAGCGTTTGTTCGTAAGTGCTGTTTGCGATTGGACGGCTGCTTTCGCTAATAACATGTCCACTAACACGATTGGCTGGCATAAGCTCTTATATGTTATACCGTAAGTACTCAATTGCACGCACACAGGTTTTCCTTGAAAAGTTAAGGATTACGATGCCGGCGGCTTTTCCTTCTAGCTTCCTATGAATGGCAATATATTTGCTACTATACTACGCCTCGTGCACTTCATGCCATCACCGGTAAAGACTATATGCTGCAGTATGCTTAGGCCGCGACAGAACGCTGCCGTGCTCCCCAACCTTTGTGCACGCTCTTCGGGAGATAGACTCTCCATCCATTTTTTGTCCTGGCTTGACAAACGCGCTCTGATATGATGCTATGAAATGCTCCGTTTATCTCGAGAGACATACTGCTCTTGAAGAAACCACGGCGCTGGGTTTTGATCGGGATTGTAGGCAGGTGGCAGCATAACCTAGGGTCCTCGGTATTGGCGCTGATCGCGGCAACATTCTCGCCAGGCTCATCCAGCATCGAGGCCGAGAGCAGCACAGATGCACGCTACTCGGTAGCAGAGCTGAATGTTCCAGAGCGAAAGAAAACCCACAGGGAGGGTCGAGGGGCCTATGGGAACCCGCAAGGCATGCATAGCGTGCCGTCTCGGGGGCGCGCTAGAGACGTCCTGCGGCCCGCTGTGCGCGAGAGGGAATCCATCAGGCCTAATTACAGTCGGGCCCATCCATCTTGCGCGCTTCCGGCAGGCAGCGGTGGTTCTGGGCCCAAGGCTCGCGCTCTGACGAGGCCACCACCTCCGGAACAACCGCGGCAGCTTTACAACGCGTAGCAGGCCGCCATCATTCGCCGCGTGACTCCTGCGCATCAACAGCGCGCAGCCACAGACTCGTTGCTTCGTGAGTGCTAGAATCGCGTGGCAAATCTCAGCCTGGAACCTGTGGTTAAACAGTGGATTTAAGTTTGGCCCCGCAGTGAATTTTCTCATTTTCTTCGTATCGAGGGCCCCCTTCGACATATTATAGATTGCATCTCAGGATAATTGTTGGATTATCTTGGATCACTATCTCGTCATGCGTATTACGAAGTTAATAAGACGTAGCCTATTGGCGCAGACACTGTAAGAAGGGGTGAGCGAGATGCACGCTCATCCATTGCTGTAGTGCTTGGGACTATTGTATCTGCAAAGGGTTTGGCAGGTGCGCCAATTTTTTCAGAAAACGTACGTTATAGGCAGGAGCAGCTTTTTTTTTAACTCGCCAGAATTAATTGCATTGATGCTCCGATAAGAGGATCATCATTGTTTCTTGTTCAGCTTTTCTCTTTGATGGAGTCATGTGAGTACCTGTTACTCCAGACCAACAACTTCATTAGGGCTAAAACAGAATTTCATTGAGCAGCCGGTTCCTCAATTTCTTTAGAGTGTGTGTGGGTTTCAATAAAACATAAAGCAGGCCTTATAATCATTGCTGCTTTTTATCGACCTCCTGACATGGACAATACGTTTTCTCGGGAATTCCAATGGCTTCTTGTAATCATTACTGTTCGTTTTCCTAAACCTGTAGTATTAATTTTCGGTGATTTTAATTTCCCCGAAGTTGATTGGGCTAACCTTTCAACAGCAACATACCTATCTGAGGCCCACAGTTGCCTGCAGTCATGTCTTACACAGCTTATCACATGTCCCACGCGATCTTCGGCTACATCCGCTAATATTTTAGATCTCGTATTAACCAGTGATCCTGACATGTGCTTCGACTTAACTCATCAAGATGGGCTATCTGACCATGATATAACAGGTAGTCTTGCAGTTTCCCTTCCAACACGTCTGTGCTCTGATAAGTACATCCAATGTTACAATAGAGCGGATTTTGACAGCATAAACTCCGCGCTATCTGATTTCTCTTTACATTTCCTCAATAGATGCCAATTTCATTTCTTCATACGTTGTTCAGTGTATATATTGTTTTGATCATTTGTTTTACCATTTTGCGTGTACACTGTATAAGTGTATTCATGTCTTATTGATTTGTTAAGGTGACAACTGAGGCAGTTTCGAGCAACACTTCGTTTTACTTCTTGTACATTGTACCTATTTAATACCATTAATTTGTTTTCTCAGTCAGTTTTGTATTTTCTCTCTGATTTTCACCTGACTAATGCATTTTGTATATTGTTTTACGTGCGTATTTTGCTAGACGTACTTTTGTAACGCGCAAAGCTCGCCTTTTTTTATGTATCCATTCCACCTATGCAATACCCCTTCGGAGGCCTTTGGGGGTAGTATGAAATAAACAAATAATCATCGTCACGGCACCAAAACGCTGAAGCTACGTTACTACAAATCCACATTTCACTCATTAATGGTGCCACTCTCCTGTGAGTTGTCGATCGTTCGCTGATGAAATGCATTTTAGATTGCGACAGTGAGCGCAATCAGCAATGTCAAAGCTGGGAACGATTAATTTTTCTTTTGTGCATTATTAACTCTACGTGAAACGTGCAGTATGCTGTACGTGCAAACTGTACGGTAGAGCGATTATGTCGATAAGAATGCGCAGCAAAAAAGAGCACTCAACATTAGAAAATACAAAGCACCACTGCTAGAAGATATCAGCACACCAATCCAATATATCCAAAACACAAGCTTACCAAAATCGGTAACTTCACGTAAGATGCCGCCTGGTGAAGCGCTCTAAAGCGTAATGGTGTACACAAATAAATATGTGAAGAGAGTAATGTGGGAGCACGATTTTTTAAAGTACAATGTTGGATTATACGCTGCTTAAAGCCATCACCAAACCCCCGTAATTCCAACCTGCTAGATCATATCCTTCATATGCACGTTGCCTAATATGCATGATGTCTAACTTTTTTATTCGAGGATTGAAATATTGCACAGCTAGATTTAGAAGCATTTACGGGCAACCTGTTACGCATACAGCACTGTTGAGGTGAAATTTGGTCGATTATTTATATACTTGCACCGAAGAACGAACAAACAAACTTACCGCATCGTTGCGTGCCTCTTCCAAAGAGTTTCATCACGGGGTTTGCTCACGACTAATTCCACGAACGTTCGCCTTCCATTGTTGGCAATGGAGGGTGGATTAATCCTTATTTCGCAAATATTCCCTGTTCGTGCTCTCTTTCAGATCGTCCAATGTGCCGTAGTTCAGTGTATAGGGCAGTTTACTCTTCGTTATTTATATTGCGCTAGCGCATATAGCGTGAAAATTCAGACATCCAGGCGTGCAAAGAAATCAAAAGTTTATTCAAGTAATGCCGAAATATTCCTAATCAATATTGTGGCAGTACGTACGCCTGTATTATCTCCCCAACGAGCAAGAGGCCTCAAAATATTAAGCAAGTTTCCAGCAATGAAAGAGACAAAGCACAGCAAGTCCTCTTCCATACGAGTACAGAGTATTGATTGGCTACGGTGGGCCGACTCAAGGGAGTTTCTGTCAAACGCAAAATATGAATGATTGTTGTCATTAGACTAGATAACTCCCTTTCTGCTTACCAGAGATAGCCGCTGTTCAGTAACAGCCTGCTGTACGAAATTGGTCGCATGCTAGTGAACCTCTGCCTCAGGTTTACAGCCAAATGGCCAAAAATAAAAAAATAAATGTGCAATGGTTCTACATTCCCAGCAAACAGGACTCAGTGTATTCATGGCATGCAGGGTAATGTTTGTGTAGCTTTACTAAATGATTCTTGGTCCTGAACCAGTTTGCTGACCTCAGCGTAGGGACCGACAACCAATTTTCATGGTACCCATTTTTTTCCTTACCGGTCAGAGTGTCAGATCCTACAGTGGTAATGCGGAAAACACTGTTGAACATTTTTTTATCAGAATTTTTCGATCTGCAGTCGCGATCGTGTTCGTTAAGTCGTACGCTGGAAGCAAGCTGAAAACAATGACAGGTGAACACCATAAGGATTGTACGCCGGCGTGGATGGGAAGCAGACAAGTGCGGCTGTAGCTTTAAGAAAAGCAATACTTTGTTTATCAAAAGCCGATGTTCATGCAGTTCATATATTCTGCAGTGTTGACTTATTTCTACAGCAATAGCTACATAATTTTGTGGTTCTCTGTCCAAATGCTTTGGTCATATACAAGTAAAGGCGCTCTGTTTCGCCAAGCTAACCGACGTATTCTCAAACGATGCTCCACTCGAAGCTCTTTCTCCACTTTAGCGACTTGATCACAGCGCCACCCCCAGACTGAAAAAGGCGCTACGCTTCTCGAGGTTTGCCATGGATGATCATGAAGCACAGCGACCAGTTCTGTCGAGGGGCGGCGCTACGATCTACTTTTTCGAGTCCAGGTGCAGCGTTGAGTGGAAGAACGTTATAGAACACGGGAGTGTGTTTTCGAAAGGATGCAAAACGACGCTTTTACACGTAATACGCAGTTCAGCATGTTGCCGCAGGCACACGTGCGCTTTTGGTTTCGGAAGCATGGCATTTTCTATCTCGCAGGGAGACTATACAGAACTCGGGGTACTCGCTCAGCAAACTCGCGCGCGTACAAAAGCACTCATGTGCGCCGCCAAGCAATCAGGGACGCTACCGCTCGCCAGGGTCGTTGCCGCGAAGGCAGAGCCGCTTGTTAGCGTGAACGTATTTTAGCTCGTAACACGCATACAATAACGCGCAAACGCCTATATAATATAAAGATGGCGATTTTAAACTTTAAGTATGGCGCACTTAATAACGGCCGGCTTAAGTACAGTACTCTGAGTGCATCGATCTCTAGTGCCAAGGTTTAGCCGCACGTTGGTGCCATATGGCTTTTCGCTATTTCTCTAGCTCGGTTGTTTCTCTTGATTTCTGCGTACATCTTTGGAAATTCGCCATGGTTCGTGGCACGGATGCAAGTTGACGTCCCCGTGCCTCTGCCGGGAATGGCGACTTCAGCGCCGGCTGCGTCTAGGAAGCGGGCCGGCCTCCTGAGCGACACCGACGGTGACGACACCAGTGTCTACTCGCTCAGCAGTGAGGACTTCTCCGATGACGCCTTTGAGCTTGTGCGTACAGCCGCAAGGCGAAACGAAAACACACCAGTAGGGCGTCCATGTCTTCGAGCAGGCCAATGATAGGATCAACTCGGAATAACGCAGTCAGTGCCATTCTATTTGTACCAGAACTCGCTATACCGACAACCTGAGGTGACTGAACAGACAGTCTGTCTCCGTGCAACTTGAAGTGGTGGGACCAAAGCAAGTCACGGAGGTCAGATTCAACCCACGAAAAAATGTGTTGCCTATTGACGTCGCACATGAGACTGCGCTGTGTACTTTAAGTAAACTTACAGAACTTGGAGGCATGAAGGTCCACTCGTATATCCCTCTGGACAGTGGTTCCACTACTGGTGTCATCTACGACATGAACGTCTCCATCTCAAGCGTTGACTTGCCGATTCTAGTGAAGCCAGCCGTTGATGGCGTCGCCATAACCCATGTGTCTCGCGTTGGGACATGCCGCTGTGTGAACATAATTTTAAAGGGCGAGTCTCTCCCTCCGCAAGTCAAGGTGGGTCACTTTAGGCACCCTGGGCGACCATTTATACCAAGGCCACTCCAATGCCGCAATTGTATGAGACTGGGACACGTGCGTGCTGTGTGCGAGCATTCGAGAGTTCGCTTACGCTGCGCAGAGCCCCATGCTGCAGGCTCATGTGAACCACGGTTCTCAAGTGCCTCGATTGCATCGGGTCCCATGATGCTACCTCAAAGGACTGCCCCAAAATGAAGAAGGAAAGGGAGATCTTGAAGCATATGGCGAGAGAAAATTCGTCTCGTCGGGAAGCTGTTGCGGCAGTTAGAAAGCGACGCTCCCGACCGTAGTCGGACTTAAAAGAACGCCGATGCCTATGTGAAGAGTACGCCACATCCGACAATACCTCCTCCTCTGTCCCATAGGCCTAGCGGAATCCAATCTAAATCTGACAACAAGATCATGGTGGAGAACAGTACAACTTGGTTCGCATTGCTAAAGTCACAGCTAAAGCCAGAGCCACAGTAATAGTCACAACCGAAGTCATAACCTAAGCTACAGCCGATGCCACAGCCTGAGCCGGAGCCACGTCAAGTGACAAGCGCACCGCTGCACCGCGCGGGTTCCTGACAAATTACCCGAACAAGACCGACAAGCGGTTGTGACGCTCCGGTGTTTGAGAAATACTTTTCTAATGGTCCAGAATAACCTGTGTACTCTGTCAGCGCGAAGCGCAGTGCAAGTTCTGGATGCTCTCAATTCAGTGCTTGCAAGTCTTGAGTAAGTATCATGTCTCACCCGCAGCATTCTATTCGCACTGAAGTAAAAAAGGCCGCGGTTTACTTTAACAGTATACTGCCACATACTGCAACGTACTGCTAACGACCACTGGCCCCTTGATTTTCCCAGGTGTCTTCAACGCGCATTACCAGCTATCACAAAGGTTAGCTTCAGGCATCAGCATGACGGTAACCCAATGTATCGGCGGGGCACTTGCCTGGACTTGAGAGATTTCAAGGCGCTTTGCTGGGCGCATGCACAGTGGTCACTCTCTCCCGCTCTGCTCGTTCTGCTCCCCCTTTCCCTACCCCAGTGTAGAGTAGCAAACCGGACGCTCGTCTGGTTGAGCTTCCTGCCATTCTCCTCCCAGCTTTCTCTCTCTATTAAAATTACAATTCCCACTTAAATCGCGAAAAGTATGCTCAATTTTGTCACTGTAAATGATGGTAGCAGAGGGGGCTATGGTCTTTTCAGTTCCCCCAACATCTCATGACACGTTCTGGGCGGTTGTCAGTCCCTTTAACGCGCAAAATCAACATTTCAATGCGCGTCACTAAGGAGATGGCCACATATGCATCATTCCGGAGCACCATGAAGCAATTTATGAATGCGTACGAACTTGCTCATTTTACAATTTTAATACATGGATTCATTTATCGGCTGACCACGCTGTATGCGCCCATTCCAAACTTTGTCATGCCCACTAGAGGAGCTTATGTATAGCAGTCACCCAACGGCTTTCAAATTGTTCGTAACTGATCCCAGACAGAGAGCCAACATTCACGTTGCCTTTCAAACGGTCTCACGTTGACATTCCTAGACAGACTCGTTCTACTATCCCTCTTTCACGCGTAATGGTCGCATTCCATGTTCATCTTTATAGTTCAGACCGCATCACCAAAACATACAAGATATTAGGCACTATGTGTATTTGTTTACGCATTTTGCATAGAAAGCTTTGTTGATATTGGTGGCTACATATCCCACATTATGGTTCACTTTGCACTCGTATAATCAGGTTAATGCTCTCCAATTCGTCCTTCTCCATCATCCCCATATTACACACCCTGCAGATTAGAGCACACATGTCCAGAAATTGTACTCGTTGCGTCGATTTAAGTATATAACCTGTCAAGTTTGTTGACCTTTGTATATATGCATTCTTCAGCTATAAATGCAATCATACCAATAGCAAAACGTCAGGTTACAATATACTGCGCATATATGTGATTTTATCATTTTCATATTATCATGTATGCGTTTTCACGGATGATTCCATTGTATAACAGTTTAAAGTAATCATAACGGTGGTATAGCACTGCAGTATTAAACCATGACAGGTTTATCATAGGTACGCGCCGTGGTGGCGTACTTCTTGGTTCTGACGTTGCGCTGCCAAACCCGATAACGCTAGATCAAATCTCGGCCAGAGTAACCGCATTTCGATGGGGACGAAATGCAATAACGCCCGTGTACCCTGCCATTGGGTGCACATTGAAGAGCCCGAGGTGGTCTAAATTAATCCGGAGTCCCACACTGCCTCATAATCATATCGTGGTTTTATTGCGCAAATTTTTTTTTATTTCTTTTTTTTAAATCTTTTTTTCGTTTTCCTCTCTATCATCTTTCCAACCCCTATTCCCCATCCCCAGTGTAGGGTAGCAAACCGGAGACTCATATCTGGTTAACCTCCCTGCCTTTCCTCTTCATTCTCTCTCTCTCTCTATTGCTCAAAACCCCAGAATTTAATTGTTTCTTTTACGATGGCTACGGTAAAAATTAAACATGTTACTGAACTCAGGTGCAAGGCTATTTTTAACAAGTGATGACACCTTTTTTTTTTCTTTTTTTTTTTTACGATTCCTTCACGCGGAGACACCTCGAGTGTTGCATTACACGGGTCTAAGAGTTCACTAGTGAACAGCAACAAGTCAATGCCTGGTTATTACACACACCCACTTCATTATTTCCAATGCGTTTGATGATAGTTTTGCATGATCGTTTCGACACATATATTCACCGGACCGTGCATACACTGCAAAATAATTGACACCCCAAAAAGTGAAAAAGGGTGTAAATGTATCTATAACTCACCCCCTTAGGGTGTTATCTATGTAACGGACACCCTAAGGGTGTCAGTTATAGACACATTTACACCCTTTTTCACTTTTTAGGGTGTAAATTATTTTACAGTGTACATCGTGTAAAGGAGCTACATGGCATGCTATAGCGACATTTGCTCGTTTTCGTGCGCAGTCACAGGGAAGCGCGACCGAATTTAACTGCAACGCGATGCTGGTTCTTATACGAGAGCTTAGTTGTGAGAAAAAAAAAAACACTTTTAATACATGGCGCTGAAGTGCTTTATTATGCGCTTTATGGCAGCAGAATCTCACGCCACGCTCCGCATGGTTGCGCGCTGCTACGAACGGCTTGCAGCCTTTGCCCCAAAGCCAGCAATTGAAACGGCCCGGGCTCGAGGTGCATAAAACGCCACTTGCAAGGTGCGCCGGGGACACGCTAGAAATAGAACCATCACGAAAATTGTCGGTCGTAAATGGTGATAAACGGGTTGTAGAGAGCGACGTTTCGCTACCAGCAGCTGCTGTAACAGCTGCGCGGGAACATTGTCGTTCGCATAAATTTCAGACTTCTTTTTGAGAGCAGTGCGCTCGGCTCAATTATTCCGGTGTCGCGTCGCTAATGAAGACATTTGCAAGAGCTACGGCGCCTGCTAAAGACGAACTGCATTGAACACCACAAGAGCGATAAAGACAAGATGACGGAAGCGAGGGAGAAAGAAGCAAATGCAGTAGGAAGATGAGCAAATTGGCTAACGCCTCATATCCAACCCTGCATAAGCGCCGGAACAAAGCTTCACACGTCCGCATACGCCTCATTCTCTATGGCCATTGTCGAAATGAGCAGGGTAATTATGGCACCGTTCTCGAGTGGCGATGCCGCCACAGCTTTCGCATGCAGGTCATACGGAAGCCCTCGAAGCACGGCAGCCGAAACAGCTCCGCGTCACGCGCCATAAACCGCCTCACGTGCATGCGCGGCCGCTGTCCTCATGCAGGCCACACTGCGTGTGAAACCGGGAAAAACGAAAGGTGGCAAGGCGCTGCAGCCAGGAATAAACACGCACAACGCGAAAAGAGCAGCGACTGTCGCCGTCCACGGGGCGTTTCCTCGCAAAACAGGACGAGGGACAATCAGGTCGCCACGCGGCGTCGCGAAGGGTGGGACGTGCCTTCATGCGCGCACCACGGCTCAACATGATGTCTTCATTTTCGCTACGCGCACGTAGCACCGCCGCGCAGTAAAAAAGGCAGGCTCGCCGCCACTGATAGCCCGCCGAAGTGAGTAATGAGCCGGCCATGCAACGGGCAGCTGCTCGCCCGTTGTCAGGTGCTGTAGTCGCGACCCGACTCATCAGCCAGTAGTATACTCGCTCCTACGAGCTCATTACGTCCTTATCGCCAGGAAATCTCGCGCACGTAGAATCACGCCAGCCATCACGCCAGCCACACAGCGCGCGCACAAAGGGCGCCCGCAGCGCGCGCGGACGTCGGCGGCGTAGCGCCACGTTCGTCGCCGCCAGCACTTGGCGCGGCGCACAAGCGCACCAGCGGCGCTTTCTTTTGAGCGCGCAAGTGGCGCACGCACAGCGGCGTATATCGTTCAGCTGGCGGAGCGAGACGACGCCGCCAGCTCCCGCGGGCAGGGCGGGACGCGCCGCCGTCCGACAGAGTTCTATCTCTCGGCGGCCCGGTTCGTGATTAATGGCGTTCAAAAGCGCGGAACCATCATTATGAGTCCCAAACGTAATGCGCCCTAATTACGCATTGTTTTGCACCGAGCGCGGAGGCGAGCCCGCGGACACCGGCCCCACGCGGGCGCCTCTGAGCTGCCGCGTCATTACTCGTTTGCTTTTCCCGCCCCTTCTTCTGCTGGCTGTATTTATTACTTCGGAAATTGCAGCAGTAGTTTCGGACAACACTCGCGCGCGCGTAAATGGCAGATCTCGCCTCGCGATAGACTACTTCCTGCGCGCGTATTGGCTCCGGAGTTTCGGCGCGCAACGCGACGGGTGGAACGTCACGTGGCGATCTTGACGAGGTCTGCCGAGCGCGCGCACTTGTAAAGACGGCCCATCACGCATACTCTGTATAGCGGAAAGGGGTTTCGGGTACGCATGTTTCACTCCTGAAAACATTAACATTTACCACTAGAGAAAGTAAATGCAGCCAGGGCCTTCAGTTTCCGCACGTATAAGACGCCCAAATAAGGCAGACGCACACAGCTCTATTTTGTATACGATGGATTTGACGCTGACAAATCAACCCTAGTTCGCGAGTGAAAAGAACAACCCGCCGTGGTTGCTCAGTGGCTATGGTGTTGGGCTGCTGAGCACGAGTACGTTAAAGAACACCAGGTAGTCGAAATTTCCGGAGTCCTCCACTACGGCGTGCCTCATAATCAGAAGGTGGTTTTGGTACGTAAAACCCTATAATTTAATTTTTTTAAAAGAAGAACAGAGTAACCCAAGAAGCAATAATTTCTGTCTGCGCGAAGTAGTTCTTATGCAATCCATTGTTTCATGAGACAGCATTCTGCTTATTCACACTGGTAATGCAGCTGTCTGGCTTATCAGGCAAAGATGCGTTGAAATGAGGCAAGTATAACAACAGACTTCGACCGAAGCAGTAAACCTTGTTCCCAGGCTTTCTCACTAGATAAAATATTCACGAAACATAGGTACATACACCGTGTTAATATCCAGTGACAGTTTCTGATGATCACCGTCTTTTTCACAGTCGTCCAAGTCGCAAGTGGCACAGCTATTTCATATGATTCACGAGGAATGGTAGAACGTCGCGGAAAGGAAGAAAGCACGCTGCACAGGCTTCATTCGCCAGTGTCCGCAATGTGCGCAGATGATGTCCTTGCTCTTTTATTATACGCGAATTTTGGTTTTAGTCACCATTGTATACGGGTACCTAGTTAAATATATTTTGTGCAGAGAAACGTCACAAATAAGTCGTAACCATATGGCAAGCGTTCAAGGTGTTTTCGTTTTATTATCGGTACTTTCTGGCGATCTCTTCAGACGCGCAATTAATAACGTACAGGCCGAATAATTCAATTTCATAGTTGAAAAGCCGCGAACTGTTGTCCCTACTTCTCTAATGAGAAACGATTCCTCAACTGCCATATAAGCGATTAATGTAACAATAACACCGGACGTAGCTAAAAAAGAAAAAGAAAGAGAGACTGCAATGTTTCTATGTCTCTAGTAGCAGGAGCGGAGAAGGGCCGACAACTTACTCGAGCGGGGATACCTGGACTGCTTCGGTCAAAATTCCCACGTCGGACTCGGGACGCACGCGCGCATGAAGCAGTGCCAAGCCAGCTCCCGCCATCTGTCGACTGATCGAAGAAGTGAAACTACCACCAATACCCAATGCCGGTTTGTGCGCTCGCGACTCACGCTTGGTGCTTGCACATGTATTCTTATAATTATGCGCACCATCCGTACCATTATAACCACCGCACGGGTGCTTATAATTTAGGTAGATGAAAATGTTTTGCAAGCTGGGCAGCTGATTGCAAGCTGATCCCTCATTAATACAAACGTACCTGGAATGATAACCATATATGGAAGGTCAAAGAAATTTCAAGTGGATATCAAAGAGCTTGTTTGAATGACGCGAGAGTATTGACTATTCAATATTCTATTCTATTCAATAAAAATCGGGCCCCATCTGTTCCCCTTCTTCCCAAGAATATTTAAATAATTGAAGAGGAGGGCACTTAAGAGGGGGAGGATGTAGGTAGCCTCACTGGGAATATTATCCCCAGTGAAGTCACTTTCCGTTTCCGCGCTTTCTATTATTATTATTATTATTAGTAGTAGTAGTAGTAGTAGTAGTAGTACTAGTAGTAGTAATATTTATACGCCTGAGAGCAAACGTCATGACGTACGGGTGCTTCTTAGGGCGAGTGAACACATCAAATCTTGGCTGTTTCCACGCCCGCGTCCATTCTAGCTGCCCCATGGGCCGCTCTCGCTTTTAGCGCTCACGCTTCCTCGACGTTGTTGTAACGCTTAAGCGTGCAATGATCCGAGAAATGCCGCAGATTATTGAAACACTTCTTTTATATAAAAGAATGAACTGAATACTCGTGAACGCAAAAAAGTGAGGACTTGTTTGTTTGCTAACATCTCTTCTGTTGTCTCTTGGGAGCTTTTCAAGCAAGGAGTTCGTGCAATTCCTGTAGAAATTGGATCTGTGAGGTCACGCAAAAAATACGAAGAATGCACAAAATGACGATCCTATTATTTAACAATCCTAATATCAAACGCTCGGTGTTTATTGTGACCCCTTCAACTGAAAGTAACTGTGCTGTTATTATGGACAATTTATTGAACAAGAGATATAGTCATCTATATTGATATTGACCAGTTATCGCGAGAACACCAGATTCATATGCAATTTCAGGCGAGCTTTACAAAGCCTTCAAATCCTTACTTTGTCCGGTTCTACACAGTTTAAAAGCTGCTTCGGATCTAAAAGCACTTTCCCAATAGTTCGCAAGAAGCAACGCAGCGTTAGAAATGTACTAGCGGAGGAAAAAAAAAAAACAGTATAGATGGGTGGCAGACCGACTGCATTGCCTAATGCTGATTATAAACCTATTGCGAAGGTATTGCCAAACATTCCGTAATTTTAAATATCAGTTCTTATTTTTTATTGTGGTGTGTTTTTACGGAACGTGTTTGTTTAGGCATGCCTTCTGAAAGGCAGGCCGTTAAATACACGGGCAGATCGCGCACACATTACTGGATTATGTTTCTAGCTCTTATGACCAGCTAGCAATAATCCAGGGGCACATAACTAAAGCCATTTCATCGCGTTCACCAGTCTTTTCTCTTTTCGAACGCGTTAACACCGCTTCCATTGCGCAACAAAAGTGTGCGGCATTTTTACAGCCATCGTTTGGCTCGCTTGACTGTTACTAGTTGTTACCCTCTCAAAGCCTGTGTCTATAAGCTTGTCTGTGAAGCTTGCCCTTCGCTTAGAATCACTGTGCTCAAGCCTCATTCGGTCTAGCAACGTCCGTGGTTTCAGTAATTTAGAAGATGAGGTATAGGTAGTGCCGTTTGCAGATGACCACGCATTATTCTGCACGGAGAAGGCTGGTACCAAAACAGCTAGCGGTATCCCTGTTAAATGAAATCGGTACCATCTTTGGTCCGCGAATAAACTGTTGTAAAAGTTGGGGACTGTGGTTTGGCTCATGAGCGTGAAGGTCAACACAGTACACTGGCACTGAAAGCTCTTATGTGTCTCTTTGGCGTCCAGCTGGACGCATGCAAATTAATTTCACATTCATGTGGAGATCCTGTACCGATCCGATACATTTATGCTGAGAGTTTGTTGCTCTTAATCTGTGTGGCAGAGCCAAGGCGTGCAACTTATTTTTGGAAAAAAACATCCTACTGGAGGCACTTAGTTGCTCTAGGTTTTACATTGAGCACTTTCACCGAATATTTGCAGCCTTCATTATATTATCAAGTTATGAGCCAACGAGGCGTGACAGTCTTTTCAGACTAGTTAGTGCAAATGGACTGACTGTGGTGCACCTTTATAAAGTTGCGCATGTTGCACCACCGCTGACATAGAATGGTCCGTCCCCATCTCTTCCCTGCTTTGTTTTCCACCAAGACTCTAATCGCGTATTGCTGATCTTCAGCACTGACCAGCTAATAACCCCATCAGCTCTCAACCATAACCCTGCTAGAAAATGGACATTCCTTATGGTTCTGGCTGGACGGACATCTTGGCGTGCTATGACAATGTGCTGCGCTGTCTCCGGATTTTTTTTTTTTCTACAGCAGACACAAGTCTAATACTATTGCGAGTGTTTGCTTCTGCATATCCTTGCCCTTAGACAGCCAGCTCAGGCTTCTAAAAACAAGGCACTATAAGTTGTTTACCGTCCTTGTAAAGATCCGTGGCCTTATTTAAACAAGGCAGTCTGTCGTGTTTATCTGCACATTTACGGATATTTCGTAGTCTCCCACGTCTCCCAGCCAATGTCCTGAAGTCACTGGGAATTTCACCAGCACGCTTGTCAGTGCAGAGCTACACGAGATTGTCCAGCATTAACTTTAGTTCGCAGGTATAGGGCTACAAAGCAGGGCACGATAGAGTCCCGGAAGATAAGACACCCAACCAAGAAAATAAAAAGTCATTGTGATGATGAGCACCTGGCTGGTGCCTATATTGAACGAGTGCTTCAATTGTTTTTTTCTTTTCTTGTTTTTCTTTGCGTTATATTCGCCCCGTTCAAATAAAATAAAGCCGCTTTTTCACTTTAAAAGCCTAGAAAGGGAAATGGTGAAAAGGTTGCTCGCGACTAGCCATGCACGGTGAGCTTGACGCTGAGGATGAAGAGTTGGCCTGAGGACGACACTGACGCCCATGAACGGACACTGCAAACACACGCAGCCTCGAGGCTTTACCTGCTGTCACAGTAAAATTTATTAAAGTGAGCAAATTATCTACGTTAGCCATGAGAACGTGCGCAGCACAACTCACTAATATGACAAACACCGCTGCCCAATGAACGCCGCGAAGCCTGCGTGTTCAACTAACCTGAGCTCATTTAAGCCTCACCGCGGCGGTTTTAAATCCGCCGCATAACGGAGCCAAAAGCGTTCTGCACAGCGAAGGCAAATCTGTAGTTGGTAGCAGCGTCCGTCGCTCGATCATTCATGCCGGTGCTTTCGAGGAGAATCTCCGGAAAGCAGGGGACAACGCAAGCGGGCACAGCCGACACGGCCGCCGAGCGCGCGCGATCGCGAGGACAATTAGCCTGCGGGACTGGAGCGGGCTGCGCGGGATATATGGCGTGCTTCGTATCGAAGCGAGCGCGCGCCGCACCGCCGGGCGATGACGGACCGAGGCCGCTCTCGACCCGTCCTCCCCAGGAGGCTCGTTAATCATCGCCGCGGTGGCTCGATCCGCCCGGGGATGACACCTTCCGACAGCGGCCGCTAAACGGAGCTGTCAGCTTCGCTTCTCCGGACCCTCTTCGTCTCTTTCTTGTTTTGGTCTTCGTCGCAGTTTCTCCGGCTCGGCTCTCCTTCGCCGGCGTATAAATAGAGCCGGCCCACCGAGGAAACACGGTGGTCTGAGAAGGAGCACGAAATGAAAGCGATGAGTAAAGCGACTTGCGCGGGCAAAAACAAGACGCGAACGAAAAAAAAAAAAAAGGCGTAAAGAAACACTGACGTGATGGGTGTGAAGCGCAGGAGAATGTTGTTCGCATATGCGGCTCGCACACACGCCGAGACCAGCCGAAGGAGCGCAGCTAAGCCGGCAGCTTGGGCGAGCTAGCACCCGCGGGCCCCCTGGCTGTTGCCGCTGTCCGCTCCGATTACGCTTCATCCCTGTCGTCTTCCTTTGAACGGGGGAGGCCCTTCAGCCGTTCGCACTCACCGCTGAAGACCACATTGACGCGCGCCTGTCCCCGGCTCTCGCTTTATTGCACTCGACGCTCAGGAGCTTAAAACTGGTATCGCCGGAAGTGACTTCGGTGGAAGCGACACTGGTGCGTCATCACAAGAAAAAGACTGCGAAGGAGGATGGGCTCTAGTTATGCACAGATGGAAATTAGTAATCATCCTTGAACGTCTTTCGAGTTAGCCCATATCTCTCAACCATGTTGAAGGCTGCAGATAAACACATTACCTTTACCGTATACAGGCTGTGCCAGCCATAATGCACCAAGATTTAAAAATATGCACAGCCAAGTAGCTGGACAGAACCAAGGTAATGTTGTTTGCCTTTGCTTAGAGATACTCGGATTATTTTTTTGCATACTGCCTATTTACGTAATTAGTCCTAATTAGTTAATCAACTTCTAAAATATTATAACCAAACGAAAAGTGTCAATGAAAAAAATGTACAGAAACATGAAAACTCCCGATACAGCTTTATGTTACTCAATAAGTGCTATATAACGGTGATTTTCACAGCGTGAAAGAAGCCTGTGACTACACGCAAAATTGCCGCGTGACTGCCCGCTGGGGGCACTCGAAGCAGTATCAGAATGCGAGCTGTCAGAAACTGCAGTGCTCCAGACAATCATAGTGCAAGTTTGCCCATTTGCGCTCTTTCTATTCTGCCACCCCACTGAGTGCCCGCCGTCGTCTTGTCCCAGTCTTTACACACACGCTACCATCACGTACAACTGGACATCTCAGAAGTGTTACACCGCGAATTTATCGCTTGACTTTCACATCAACCCCTGATGGTTTCTACCAAATTTTAATAGTGATTTGCATTCTTCGGCTACATTAAGTATTTTGAACCCGTCCACCTGTCCTTCCGTTCATTCATCCATCCATACCTCCATCCATCCTCTTACACCGTCACTTACGTCCATCCATCCATCCTCTTACGTCGTCATTTCAGCTTCGTTATCCGACTCTGGTCGTGCCTTCATCGTCATGCCGTCATCGCCCCGCCATTGCCTCTTACGTCTGTCGAGTGGCCCAAGTTGTCTACTAGCTTGAATTACTGCGTATGTCCTCGTTGTCGTGATGCCGTCGTAGTCTTTGCACCCTCGTCATTCTAGCTTCGTCATCCAACTCTCGTCATGCCGTCGTCGTGACACAGTCGTCACCGGCCCTTCTGCTGTCGTCATGCCACCATCGTCAGACTGTCGTCGTATCATCGTCATCATCTCAGAAACGTCATGCCCACTGTCGTCATACTGCCGTCATCGTTCCGTCGACGTCCTCCTTCCTTCTTCCTTATTGAATCGTAATTACCCTGCCTTCATTCAATCGTGATTAGGCAGCCGTTGTTATGCCAGCGTTATCATGGTGTCACCCCCATACAGACATCATACAGTTGTAGTGATGCATTCGTTTTCAAACCATCGTTATGATACCGTCGTGGTCATTCCATCGTCGTCATTCCAGCTGTGTCATCTAATTATCGCCATACCGTTGTCGCGCCATCATAGTCATACAGTCGCCGTCACACCATCGTCGTCATGCACTCGTCGTCATCATATTCTTCTCATACCGTCGTCGTCATTGAGACGTCATCATACGCTTACAACTGTCGTCATGCATTTGTTGTCATATGTCATCGGGGTCGTTCCATCGTAGTTAATGCAGCTTCGTTATCTGATTCTCCTCATACCGTCATTGCCGTCGTACAGTCGTCGTCAAGGCACGCCTCACGCCTTGATGAGGGGAAATACAACATGCTGTTCCGGAGTTGGAATCCTTTTGAGACAGTGTGGATTTTTTTTTATATTGAGAGAGAGGTAATTTATTTGAATGAAGGCAGAGACGTCGGCCTTAGTTAACACGCTCTAGCTTCTACTCTTTTGAATTTCTCACAAAGCACGTTGGCAGTTCTGCAATGGAAGACAGCGAATGTTCCCCGTAGAGGTCTTAAAGTTCCATGTTTTGGCAGCGCTAGCTACTAAAAAGACACTAAGAAAAACGAATAGTCAGCAACTGCAGTGTTCTAAATAATCACCGCGCTAGTTTGCCCGTATGCGCTCTTTCTGTTCTGCTGCCCCCACTGAGTGCCCTGCTGAAGACATATGGAACTAAGGCAACCGCGGCATCGTTTCAGAGCGTGGACAATGTTCAGATGCTTGGCATGGCATGGCATGGTAAATTAACATGACATGGTAACGTCCTCGGTTGCGTAAACAGCTGCAAGCACTACTAACAGCGCGTGTTACGAAGAATAAATGACCCGCCGTGGTTGCTCAGTGGCTGTGATGTTAGGCTGCTGAGCACGAGGTCGCGGGATCAAATCCCGGCTGCGGCGGCCACATTTCGATGGGGGCGAAATGCGAAAACACCCATGTGCTTAGATTTCGGTGCACGTCAAAGAACCCCAGGTGGTCGAAATTTCCGGAGTCCTCCACTACGGCGTGCATCATAATCAGAAAGTGGTTTTGGCACGTAAAACCCCATAATTTTTATGAATAAGTGAAGCAGACTTCTCCGCACAAAGCCCCTTGTTGTGGGGAAGCCCGCTTTGATGAACACTTTTTAACGCACACGGGGACGGATGATGAGGCTGACAGCAAGGGCTGGCAGATTCAGAGAGGTGCCCTCCACAACCTTCCCCCTTCCCTTCCTTCGTTTTCTATTTGTTCTCATTAGCCTCTTCATCCCGATGCTATACGGTGGATATGCCACTAGCGGCAAGCACAGTTCATGTTGCTTCCTCTTGACACAATCGTTGTTTCCTCTTTAAGTTCATGCACTCGTCACATATAAACACAGAAAAACAACGCCATTGCATTGCTCATAGTACTTAACTCGACACATAAGCACCTGATTTTATTGCGACATAGCGAGAGGGATGTCATATTGACGCAAGATTACCTCATCATGCAGACTTGGGCTCAAGTATAGTTTGCCTGTGTGTGTCCACGTATACATATATATATATACATATATATATATCATGGTGATATAAAGGCCAACAGACAATTGTAGATGAAATGAAATGAAATGTAGAAAATAATTAAGGGGGGGGGGGGAGAAAATGAAAGTTGATACAAACGCAACATGCCGCTTGTGGGAGTCGAACACAGAAACTCCGCATTAGGCGTGCGTTGCACTACCGATTGTGCTACGGCTATCAATCTGTCCACTAACTTCGGTATTTATGTGTGTGAGTTCGAGCAGGTTTAAAGAAATGGCCTTCATAGTATAGCACTGTTGAGCGCTATCTGCCAGATTTCCGGAAGGGTGCAAAATATATGCGCAATAAATCACAATGTTCCTGTAGCTGATTAGGCGATTCACTAACGACATTTTAATTATGCATTCTCAGACACACGTCGAAAACTAAAATGTGATATTGAAGAAGGGTAGTAGTGAAATAACGCCTGGTTAGTATAAATTACAAAGCTAACACTATTATCGAATTATCCCTCAAAATGCACTGCACAATAGCATCGGTGTTTCTTTTTTCGCTTATTATCGTATGCGTATGCTTAATTCCTATATCTGTTGTACGCATGACATTCATCCAGTCAACTTATATGCTGTGGGCTTTTATATGCATAGTATATTACTCCTCTGTATTGCGGCCTTGTTTTTCTCCTCCTCCTCCTCACCATCATCATCATCAACATCATCATCAGCCTGGTTACGCCCACTGAAGGGCAAAGGCCTCTCCCATAATTCTCCAACTATCCCGGTCATGTACTAATTGTGGCCATGTTGTCTCTGCAAACTTCTTGATCTCATCCGCCCACCCAACTTTCTGCCGCCCACTGCTACGCTTCCCATCCCTTGAAATCCAGTCCGTAACCCTTAATGACCATCGGTTATCTTCCCTCCTCATTACATGTCCTGCCCATGCCCATTTCTTTTTCTTGATTTCAACTAAGTTGTCATTAACTAGCGTTTGTTCCCTCACCCAATCTGCTCTTTTCTTATCCCTTAACGTTACACCCATCATTCTTCTTTCCATAGCTCGTTGCGTCGTCCTCAATTTAAGTAGAACCCTTTTCGTAAGCCTCCAGGTTTCTGCCCCGTAGGTGAGTACTGGTAAGGCACAGCTATTATACATTTTTCTCTTGAGGGATAATGGCAACCTGCTGTTCATGATCTGAGAATGCCTGCCAAACGCACCCCAGCCCATTCTTATTCTTCTTATTATTTCAGTCTCATGATCCGGATCCGCGATCACTACCTGCCCTAAGTAGATGTATTACCTTACCACTTCCAGTGCCTCGCTACCTATCGTAAACTGCTGTTCTCTTCCGAGACTGTTAAACATTACTTTAGTTTTCTGCAGATTTATTTTTAGACCAACCCTTCTGCTTTGCTTCTCCAGGACAGTGAGCACGCATGGCGATTGGTCCCCTGAGTTAGTAAGCGAGGCAATATCATCAGCGAATCGCAAGTTACCAAGGTATTCGCCATTAACTCTTATCCTCAATTTTTCCCAATCCAGGTCTCTGAATACCTCCTGTAAACACGCCGTCAATAGCATTGGAGAGATCGTATCTCCCTGCCTGACGCCTTTCTTTATTAGGATTTTGTTGCTTCCTTTATGTAGGACTACGGTGGCTGTGGTATCATGTCTAACGGAGTTTCCACCGACTTCTATTGCACACTCCTTTATGATGCCCATGGTATTGTCTTTCATTGCTTTAACACTAAAGTCTTCTTCCTGAGTTAAAGCCAAATACCTGTTCTGTAGCTTGATCTGGAATTCCTCTATTTTCCCTCTTACCGCGAACTCATTGATCAGCTTCTTATGTGCCAGTTTCTTCCGTTCCCTCGTCAAGTCTAGGCTAATTCGAGTTCTTACCATCCTATGGTCACTGCAGCGCACCTTGCCGAGCATGTCCACATCTTGTATGATGCTCGGGTTAGCGTAGAGTATAAGGTCTATTTCATTTCTAGTCTCGCCCTTCGGGCTCCTCCACGTCCACTTTCGGCTATCCCGCTTGCGGAAGAAGGTATTCATTATCCGCATATTATTCTGTTCTGTAAACTCTACTAATAACTCTCCCCTGCTATTCCTAGAGCCTATGCCATATTCCCCCACTGACTTGTCTCCTGCCTGCTTCTTGCCTACCCTAGCATTCAAGTCGCCCATCAGTATAGTGTCTCTTGTTTTGACTTTACCCATCACCGATTCCACGTCTTCATAGAAGCTTTGGACTTCCTGGCCATCATGACTGGATGTATAGGTGTAGACCTGTACGACTTTCAATTTGTACCTCTTCTTTAAGTTTCACAACAAGACCTGCCACCCTCTCATTAATGCTATAGAGTTCCTGTATGTTACCAGCTATATTCTTATTAATCAGGAATCCGACTCCTAGTTCTCGTCTCTCCGCTAAGCCCCGGTAGCACAGGACGTGCCCGCTTTTTAGCACTGTATATGCTTGTTTTGTCCTCCTAACTTCATTGAGCCGAATTATTTCCCATTTACTGCCTTCTAATTCCTCCAATAGCACTGCTAGACTCGCCTCACTAGATAACGTTCTAGCGTTAAACGTTGCGAGGTTCAGATTCCAATGGCGGCCTGTTCGGACCCAGGGATTCTTAGCACCCGCTGCTGCGTCACAGGTCTGACCGCCGCCGTGGTAAGTTGCTTCGCAGCTGCTGGGGACTGAGGGCCGGGGTTTGATTGTAGTATTCATATAGGAGGTTGTGGCCAAGAACTGCACCAGGGTGGCCAATCCTGCTCTGGTAAAGGAGTGCGTTACCGGTTCTGGTCACCGGGATCAGGCCGCACTCCAGGCCTGTTTATGCAATTTTATCAACACGCGGATTTTTTTAAAAATCTGGTGGAAAATTGCGCGGCACCGGGATTCGAACCATGGTCCTCTTGCACGCGAGGTGGATACTTTACCTTTACGCCACCGATGCCGGCACTGTTTCTCTATTATTTGTTAAAGATTTAACATATATTTTTGCGCTTATTAACATTATAGCTATTTTACTGTAAATATTCTTCAGGTCAATTATCTGTATTACTTGTTATGTTCACGGTGATGCACTTCATCCCTTAATGCTCGATTTATATTTGAATGCCTAAGAAAAAATTTCAAACTTCGTGGTTTCTTAGGGTTTTGTCTTAATGTTGAAACAATAAACTGAGAAATTTGTTGGAAAAGAAGTTTTCTTGGAAGAGTTGATTCGTAAGAAATAACAAAAAAATCACACCGCAATAAAGACCAATACAAAGACGTAAGTGCCTGTCCTTGTGCACTCTGTGTTTGTCCTTGTCTTTATTGGGCTACGAGAAAATTTCATTGTGCTGCTGTTTCTTGAAATCGGTATGTCGTGAAGTCGCGACATTGGTCATTAGCACATGACGGAGAATTTGTCTTTAGACCAGCTCATGAATTCGATCTTGCTACTGGCTCAACTAACTGATGGCGAAAATTTAAAAAGGAGTTGTGTTTATTGGGGCAGAGGTAAATGACGCTCTTCAAGTACATGAAAACTGCCTGTCCCTTATAGTTAAGCTGTTTGCACTTCTGCCGCATACCTTTTACAAGTTCTTCTTCCAATCCTGACGACGCTAGATGGAGGCGGCCTGATGGGCTTCCTCTCGTTCTTTGCCACTAGGATGCTTTCCATAGACGATGAGTGTCTGCCGCGGTCTCTTTCTTGCTAGAACATCCTGCTTCATGAAAAGAAAATTTTTGAAATGCCTACCGTTGCAAATGTCCGAGAAAACAGATATTCAGGCATTCCGCTGCTACACTCCCATTCGGCTTTGTTTACTGATAAAAGCGATAATATTGAAGTGCACGAAGACACCCCTCCACCCACATTTTTTTTATATTTACGGCCAGCCCATCTGCTGTATCGATAGACAAGTACAAAAAAACATGAAGTTGCACTGATCCACGCTCGTTGTCTCGATGTACCCTCCATTCTGGTTCAGTTTGTTGCCCTGAGGTGACCCTCAAAGATTTTCAGCAAGAGCGCTGCCTACGGACGTCACAGAAAATATTCACACAGAAACTCCACTGGAGTTGTCTAAGTATGCGTAAGCGTTGGGCCAGTTGCTCATCTCCCCGCAGCCCAGTGTCATTATCAATCTTATCAAAGTTGACCCGACCAGTATAAACACTTATCAAACCTTATTGTTTCTTATCAATCTTATCGGACTCGATCGGACCCTTATAAACGCCTATCTGTCGTTATCATCGTTATCGCATTCGATCCGATCCTTATCATCGCTTATCTGTCCTTATCATCCTTACCGGACTCGACCCGACCATTATCAACCTTTATCGGTCCTTATCAACCTTATCAAAATTGATCCAGTCATTATCAGCCCTTAGCGCTCTTTAGCACCTTATCCGTCCGCATCGAACCATTATCAAGCGTGATGAGACCATTGTAACCCCTCACCACTCATTCTTATCAACTCACTGACTGCTTGTCTGTATATATCAGTGTTGCGCGACGCGAAATGCATGAGCCCTCAGACATCGGTGGCATCTCGGTCGGTGAAGGAAGGCGCATCCCGCGACCACCGAAATTCATCGGCGATGTGGCGTGTTTGGCATAACATTTTCGCAAGGTCGCAATTTTCCTGATGTCTATAATGCTCCAAATTGGCTGTACATGTGGTTCTAGAGGTTGCTTTTATTCCACCATCACCAACTTTTTCAACAAAGCCTTCATAGAAACTGCTCTTATTTGACATTTGTTTTGTACCGCCGGTAGAACACATTTATATGGTTCAGATATATTCACTTTCTGCAAGCGTGAGTGTTTGCCTTTTCTTTCTGTCGCGACAAACTATATGCTCAAGAATTGCCGTTGTGGGGCATCGTAAAAGAACAACTTGTCGACACTATTTCATTTTTCAAAGCCAGATTCACTCTACAATATTTGTCTAGCGTTGATCGAACATCGCTAAATATAGCACTTGTAAATAACCTTTTCCCTGAACCTATGTTTCGAAAGCCGTATCTGTGTCTATTTCGTCAAGATGTTATTTGCCGTGTCCTTAGAATGCGTATAATTCCAGCAGCGAAAACATTTTTCTTTAAGCCGTACACTTCAACCTTGCCATTTAAAAGATGGCTTCCTGAAAAATGATTGTATGTACCGTGGAATGCAAATTGTAGACTTTGCAACCAACCCGAGATAAGACTGCTTTATTTTTGGCGTGACGCATTTTATTTTTGGGACATCTTACAAAGAATCATCAAAAAAGAACTTCCTCTCACATCTTATGAAGAACTTCCTCTCACATCCTGCCAAATATACAAACAGTAATACACCATATGATTTGTTTATGTCATAAGGACTCTATTCAAAATGGAGAAGTCGCATGATAGACAAGCCCCAGCCACCTCGTTCGACAAGGTCTGTCTTTCGAGAAGAGGTTGCTTATGCAAGTGCGTAGTGTGGTCGGAACCTTTGATCCCGTTCCTGGGCGGATTTCGCTTCTGGACGCTTGTGTTTGTTTGCCCGATTTTGAAACACACCACTGCGAACGTTTTTCCTTCCGGATTTATTTTGTTTTATAGATCAATTTCTTTATAGCGATCCGTCTTACGTGACGGGCGGACGGACGAACGGACGAACGGACGAGTTCCCTCGCTGGGTAGGCATAGAAATGCTTACGCATATAAGAACCTAAACTATCGTGGAGCATTTCTATATGTTGATGTGAACTCGAAGTATTTTCGTATGCCGCGAATTCGCAACCGATAGCATTATGGGGTTTCTTACCTGTACGTTTGTTTTTTCATCCGCTTGAAGCTTTTATGCGTATCCACGTATTGTATGTTGCGGCGGTAGCTTTTAGTGTTCACCATTGTTTATTTATTTTATACATTGTCTAACCGGAGGCCCACTTTTCAAGCTTACTATATATGGGACCTCCTTGTGAAATAGTGTATACACCACCTATTATTTTTTCGAACAAGTAAGAAGTTACCTGGGACATATAACCCTGTTCTGACTTTCCTGGTGGACTTCTGGCAGATGCAGAAATCACCTCCTTGAGAAATCGCAATATCCATATAGTTAATAAAAATATTCTCTAATTAACTTCTTAATTCACTTGCAGGCTTATTTTGCAATTGCGAAATTGAAACCAAGCACCCGTCGTGGTTGCTTAGTGGCTATAGTGCTGCGCTGCTAAGCACAAGATCGCGGGGTCAAATCCCTGCCCCGGCGGCCGCATTTCGATGGGGACGAAATGCAAAAACGCCTGTGTACTTAGATTTAGGTGCTCGTTAAAGAACCCCAGGTGGTCAAAATTATTCAGGAGTCCTCTACTACTGCGCGCCTCAAAACAAATCCTGCTTTTGGCATGTAAAACTCCATAATCTAATTAATTTTTGAAACCGAGCAGTAGTGAAGTCATGTCTGCTTAGCTTAAATCTTAAAATTAGCAACACTTTCGAGTTATCCGTTATCGAAATTTGTTAAAAATGCATTGGCGTTCCAATCAAGACCATTCCACACTGCTGGGTGGAGGCTTTCAGGGAACTGTTAAATTTAACGTCGGTGTATTTTGTAGCAGATTTTAAGAACGAATGCCTCGAAATTGAAGCTAGGATTTCTGCTAAGCGTACATTATATCACCGTTACTCGGCTTCAATTTAGAAATTGGAACATATGTACTGAAGTGAATAAACAAACAGTTAATTAGTGAATCTTATTAATTAGCTAGCAGGACACTGCGATACCTCCCACTTAAATTAATGCCTGATTCTTCGGATAATCAATATTAACAGGCCGATTTGCCCTACAAGCTATGCGATGCTTAAGAAATCAAATGGAATTTAAAAAGGAAAAGAAAAAAAGAAAAAATCGCAAGCATGAGCTGTATGCGGAAGCTGTTTCTAAACGACCCAATCCTCGCAATTGTATCCACGCCATCAGCTTTCAGCTGGGTAAGCTTAACGGCAAAGAGCTTCTTCAATATCCTTCGGCGGCCGTTCCAGCAAACAGATGTATATGAGGATGCGTCTGATTTTTTTCTCTCTCCCTCTGTCTCGCCATTTGTTTACTTTCATTGTGGAGCGTTCAGGGCTTGGAACTTTATGCACTGGGACGCAAAGGTCTCCGGGGGGTCGTTGAAGCGCGAGCATGCACTGGGAGTCGAGTACGTATGGAGCGCCGGGCGATTACAACTCGACACCTTTGCGTCTGCAACTGGCGCAGTCGTTACGCGCAAGCGCGCTCGTAACGTAGCCGAGTTGCTGCCGCGTCGCTACGGTGACAGCGGCAGCAACGCGCAGCCAGGCGTTCGTGGCTCCGCTTATGGCCGCATTTCCCATCATTAGTCTTGGACGATAAGAACGCGCGCCTCGCGGAGAGCGCAACGGGGCGGGCGCAACACGCTGACATGCGCCGAAGGAGAACTCTCGCCGACTGCTGCGCGCTCTGTGTGCGTGCGTGCGGCGTTCTGCGGCGCGCGGGTCCCGCTGTTGCTGCTTTCTGCGCTGCCGCTGCTCGCACGCGGCGACACTGGCGCTGACGCTGCCGCGACGGCTTTTATTTACGCCGAAATGGCTAATTAATCACCCTAATTGCGTCCCAGAACGCCGCACCATTTTGTGCGAGAGAGGCGTCTCCACCGCGGTGGCGAACGGCCGTAGGGTGCGCGCTCCTTCCTTTTTGACCCGAGACGACGCTGCTGCTTCGGCAGCTTCCGCACGCAGTACAGCGCCGCCCGTCTTTTTCCTCTTGTTTTTCACGGGGAGCAAACGAGCTCGACTCTTCCTCCCTCTAGCCCACAAACACGAGCCTCCTCCTCGGCTTGCCCGAGTAACTTTGTAATATTTAGCGGGGCAACACTTTTGCTAATGACTATGGCGTTGCAGCGAAAACTGTTTTCGCCCCTGGTTTGGGTGAGCGCACGGGAAAGCACACCGGCGCACAAAGTAAAAAACGCGGAGCCGCCACTTCGTGCTCACCCGTTTCTGCAGCGACGTCCCAAGGGCTCGGCTCGGTCCCTTTGCGGAACCGAGGCGGCGCACTCCAGGCTCTCTCACCGCCTTCTGCGCAGCGCCTTCGTACGGCCATTTGTTTTCCAACAGACAATTTTCAGTCGGCCAAGCATGATGAATGAATGCCACCACCAACTCTGTTTATCTCTCCGGCAGTGCTGTCCCTGGAGAAGGCTCACGAGGCGTTCCGAGCGTTGCGTTCAGAGCAACGCTCTCTCTCGCTCCTGCTACGCATTCTCCCATGCACGTGAGCTGCTAACGATTCCACGTCACACTCGCCGCCCAAAGTTCTCGTCCCCGAAGGAACACTTCTCTTTTCTGCGTTTTCTGCAATGTGCACCTCTGATGCCACGCTCGGCGCACGGTTGCTGCGTAGTTGCAGGTGTGTGCCCGACTGAGATCTTCGATGTGGCCGCGGCCAACGGGACGTCGTCGAACTTTACTGCCAAAGTGGCTGAGAAGACGGACTTTAGCAAAGGAGAAGTTCTAACGGAGACCATAGCTTTCTTTACATAAACTCGACGCAATAGGATCGAGTCAGAAGTCACGTTGATTCACCCCGGGCAGTTGGGCTGACTTAACCCGCCCCGACTTCACCCGACCCACTGGAGCTTACAAGAGCCCGACGGCCGGATTTCAGCCTTACAAGCCGACTCGCCCTGACTTGGTCGGGTTCATGTAAATGTAACTTATGCACTTATGCAGCAGTGAGTAAGATTGCTCGTAAGATGACGAGGGCTGATACCTTTGCCAGGCTTTATTCCTTGCCTACGCTGGTTTCAATGAAAGCGAAGTAAATTTCAATTCAAAGAATGGGTAGACGCGTACCTAAATACTCGTCGGTGTCCATTGCTCGCTGGTCTCTCCCGCACTCTTGTCCTCGGTTGCCCTCCTTCGAGTGCGATCAAAGCGGAAGCTGGTGGCGATCATGACAATTCCGATCAATCAGGTCAAACTCCTTCGTTATGTGCACGAGCCGTGAGAAGCAAGTCTATAGTCGCTGTGTCGTCCCTGAACAAAATAGTAGTTCACGTCGGTTGGTCTGGCTTGCTACGCTTCGCGCGGTCGAGAAACGCTGATCTCCTGGCGCAGCTCTGCTTCCCGTAACCAATAAGTGAAAGCGATTATCTCTCCCGACAATTTATTTACAATCAGAAATTCTGACAGCGCGGTTGAGTGTCATCGGAAAGGAAATGTATGGAAATGACAGAATAATGTACACCGCAGGAAGCCCTTGCCTCGGGCAAAGCAATGAGCGATGCCGTGTGTCCCACGTGAACAGGAGTGATGTCACAACGCAGTGTCTGCTTCCGCAATTAAAATAACGTTCAACAGCGTTAAAGCATGCCATGACCAATGGGCTGGTACTCAACACGTTTTTGTCAGACCTGCGAAATATTGAGGGTTACCTTTTCCGCGTATACTTATGCGAAATGACGCTTTTCTAGCAGACTCTCACACGGATGGGCATGTAGTTGTCAACCGTATGCATATGCATAAGGGAAGCGCTGAAGTGGAGAGCCAAGGCAAAACTTAGTTTGAGTGGCAAGGAACTTGAGCGATTAGAATAAGGCTGGATACGGATCTTAGGGGCTAGGAGGGACGAATAAAAGCTTCGACAACACAAACCAAAGTGTCATAAACTACCACCAATCCGGAGGAGCAACTGCGGAGATCGGACGTAATGTCCTGCGAAATTTCCGTAACATGTGGCATCATGTCTTTCGAATTTACAGAGCGGCAAGCAGCGCGACTCAAAGCAATGTGTAGGGTGGCAATGCGCGTAGTCACAGGCCTTTTCCATCACACAAGGGCAGAAGCGCACCTAGGCCTTGGAACACTCGAAGCGCTCAGAAGCTGAGTGAAAGGGGGCAGAGAAACGCTATGCCCTCACCAGCTGTGAGTGTACGGCACAATGAATGCCATGAGCTGATAACCGCCCCGCCTCACGTTCCACCTTGTGAACATTAATTTATGGTAGATACAAAGCCCTCGATCGATAAGACGAGCCGACGAATGTACGTGCGTCAACAACGCACCATCGCACCGATGATCTCGAATGAAGATGAAGGTCAGGAGCTGTGGGTGTACGTTGATGGTTCGTGGAATTAAAGCGCCACAACGATGGTGGCCTGGCCCACTGTAGAAACACAGAAACGCACGTTGGCTCCCCTGATGCAGTTTAAACATTAGCCGGTGACCAGACAGCTGGAACTTCGCGTTGTCTTGGACGGCATTCATCTGGCGCGGGAAGTCATCTACATTGGCCAAGTTCCTGTTGAGATGAGAGACGTCGACAGCACTAGGACACGGCGGGACCAGAAAAAAAGAAAGAAACAAGAGACAACACCACGACCTAACACATCATAATTTCGTCCGGGCAATTCGAAAGAGAAATAATATGTAAATTGACCATGATATAGATTACACGCTACTTTGAAAAGCCCGGAAACTAGCGAACCCCGAGCGAGGCACGACTCAATCACTGAGCTCACCGAACCCTATGGACTTGCCCCCAAACGTTATGAAGCAGCACCCTGAAGGGTAACGGCGTTGCTTCAATAAATGCAGCCGAGACCTCAGGTCGCGACCACTGATCCCAAAGATCTTCCAGAGGTATATGCCGGAGGGCGCACAAGTTCTTGTAACCAAGGCCAGAATAGGATATGACATGATGGACGACATCGTTACATATATATAAGAAGGAAAGGCAGGGAGGTTAACCAAGGTTTCGCGAGGTTGGCTACCCTGAAGGAAAGTTAGCGCGAAATAAACGAGGACAAGCGGAGGGAACGCTCAACACAGGACGAGCGCTCGTGCTGTGTTGTGTGTGCTTTCCGCTTGTCGTCGTTTTTTTTTTTTTTTGCGCAGTTTTAACCTTTCTTCAAGTATGAACCAACTAGCCCTCCAGGACGTCCTACTTGGTTACCCTACACGTGAGCAAGGGGAAATTGGAAAATAAAGATAAAAAGGATAGAAGAAGTAGGAGAATCATTGTGCGCGCAGTCACAGATTAATGTTTACTCACGTACATGCTTTCTCAAAATATATATTAGATTGGGAAGGCTTAGCAGTGAGGATCAACGGCGAATATCTCAGCAACCTTCAGTTTGCAAATGACATTGTCCTGTTCAGCAACACTGGAGATGAATTCCAACCAATGATTCAGTACCTTAACCGAGAAAGCGCAAGAGAACGAAATTTACAGAAGAATAAGAATGGGTTGGAGCGCATACAGCAGGCATTACCAAACCCTGACTGGGAGCTTACCATGGTCGTTGAAAAGAAAAGTGTACAATCATTGCATTTTACTGGTAATAACATATGGGTCAGAAACTTGCAGGTTAACAAAGAAGCTCGAGAATAAGTTAAGCCCTGCGCAAAGAGCGATGGAACGAAAAATGTTAGGCGTAACCTTAAGAGACAGGAAGAGAGTGGTGTGGATCAGAAAGCAAACGGGGATAGCCGATGTTCTAGTTGACTATTAAGATATAAAAATGGAGCTGGGCAGGCCATGTAATGCGTAGAGTAGATAACCGTTAGACCATTAGGACTATAAAATGGGTGCCAAGGGAAGGGAAGAGCCGTCGAGGACGGCAGTAAATTTATTAGTTGGGGTGATACAGTTAGTACATTCGCAGACGGTAGTTGGAATCAGCTAGCGCAAAATAGGGGTCATTGTAATCGCTGGGAGAGACCTTCGTTCGGCAGTGAACATGAAAACAGAATGATGATGATGACGATGATGATGATGTTTACTCACGATGAACGTTCACTCGCAAGCGCTCGTCTTTGCATGCGCAAAGAAGGTAACTTCAAGTGTGCATCACTTCGTGCTGTAATGTGCATGACTTTGGCAAGATTCCATGTCAAGCAGCAGTGACGTCCTTCGAGGACTGGTTCTGGCAATGTGCTAACGTTAGGGAGGCTTAACTCGCAATGTAGCTCCGAAAGCATGTGGAGCTTCCATTATAAGCCATAAATATATAGCCCTATCTCCCTTCCCAATACCAACTTCGATCTCCAGATAGCCATCGACTCACCATCTAAATGTATTATGCTTACCTGCTACATCCTGAAGCGAAGAAATTCTAATAATGAAACAGTTTGATTCTGTTTGATTGCGTCAATTGTATGATTTCAAATTCAATCAGTGGTTCATTACAGGTAGTGCGTGCGACTGTAAGGCTTATGACAGCAGGTTAGGCTACACGTTCATATCGATATAAGCAGAAAAGCACGCGCACCTCCAACTAGTATATCAAGGCAAGCCAAGTTCAGTGCTTTATTCTATATATACATAATAGCGCACATCGCCGACTGTCCTAACAACTAGGCAGCAATGCACCGGGGCCGCCGGCATATATGGAAGGAGGCCGCGACACTGACAGCACGGCAGGAAAAGCCGCGGTCCCAGGTGCGAGCCCAGTGTGGTCTCGCGAGACAGAAGCTCCCAAAGCCGGTCGGTCACCGGTGACACGCTGGCGGAGCCGTCGCCGCGTTCCACTGGGGAAATGCAGCGAGATTACCGCGTGCCATAAGCGGAGGGGTGTACAGACTGACGCACATCAGCGCTCGTCTACGCGGGCGTGGACGGGAGCCAGCGGCGTGCGGACAAACATCGCCCCGTCGATTGGGCGCCTCGAGCCGTCAGCGCTAATAACGGCCGCTGGACACACTGGCCCCGCTAATTACGGCCGGGCCGCGCCGGCTTGCGACACGCGTTTGACATGCCGGGCCTAAGTGGAGCAGAAGCGCTGCCGCTTCAGGCGGGGCGCCAGGATCACCCTTGCTTCCGCCAAAACAATAATCCGCGCATGGCTACAGGTCAAGTGTCGTTAGGCGTCGCCCCGGGAGGCTATATAACGCTGTCGTGACCCGTAGTTGACGCTGAATGCAACTATGCCGGTTAGGGGAGGCCGAAAGGGAAGCGCCGCCGGCCGGCGTGTGTCGGCTTGTATCTAATCAGTCCGCACTCACACGTGGGAAAAGGAGCATATCGAGCGTTGAAAACGGACGTCGGCGGTTGCCTGTTACGAACTTACGCTAGATATATGGAGTGCACAAAGGTCTGAATCCGAGCTGGTTGGTACGGCGCCATCTTTGAACGAAACAGGGCAAAAGACGGGGCATCACAAGCGGCAAACAAACAGGCGGAACGCTAACTTCCAGCTGATTTCATCTAAGCCAGCTGACCCATGTTTGAGTATTCACAAACAATAGTGAAAGCAACTGCGGACACGTACAATGCTATCTACTTTAACTTTCTTTATTTTCTTGGGGAGTTATCAAGTATACCAAAGACGATAATTAACCAAGATTGATGAATACTCTGGCAGATTTAACAGAACAAGAGACCCTTGAAAAAACTGGACGTGGTCAAAAATACCACCCCCAACAGAAAAGAAAAAATAATGAGTGGCTCAGAAAATGGAGATCGTGAAAACTAAAAGGTAACAATAAAAAAATTAAAGAAAGAAAGATACAGAAATACACTGCATTGTACGCGTGGGCAGTGGCTCGGACGGTTGTTTGTAGAGGCTTAAGAAATTACAGCTACTTAAGTATCCTTACATGATTTGAATGCAAAAGCATTAGGACTTGTCTAAGTTAGCACCTTAAATTAAAATTCCACCTTAATCCATCTTGCTCTAATTTGTACCAACCTTAATCCACCTTAATCCACCTTGTTTTATTTGCATCAACCTTAATACGCGTTATGTGACCTTAATCCAACCTTAATGCACTTTAATCCACCTAAATTCAATTTTGGGAGTGAGCCACGGTGTCCATCCGACGCCGTTGCTGTTCGCCGTGCGATTTCGCAGTGCGAGCCGCAGCAGCTGCAGCGCTGGGAACGTGGTGTCATCACTAGGTTGGTCACGTGGGTTTTCTCGCCATCCGATGTTAACGCCGGACGCTCGCCGGATTTTCCTGTCCATAAGGCATATAAGGATTTTGCCTTAAAGTGGGTGATCTGCTGTCAGTCAAATCAGATGACGTCAGCGCTGTGAGTGTTTGTTTGGAACTTGCCATGTCCCGTCTTCTGCGCTGTTTCATTCAGATACAGACGGAGGCACCGTCGCCATGAGGCAAGTCGTATATCCGGCGGTTGTGGATGAGGCGCTTGGAAGTAAAATTTTGAGCTGCCCCAGGGACCATTTGAGCAAGTTACGAGGTGCTATACGCTTACTATGTAAGAGCCGTGGCCTGCTCATATGACTACCGTATATTTTCGACGGCATTATAGAATAATGAACGAATACAGTACTGCGCAAAATAAATGAAGAAGGGTTGAAAGAGAGACAGGGGAGAGCGCAGACTACAAAATGATTTTGCATAAGGCGACAGAAAGCCAATATACAGGGTTTCCCAACTATCACGAGCCAAGATTTTAAAATATGCAAATGCCACGTAGCTGAGTCCAAGGTAATGTCGTCTGCCGGCACTCGCAAATACTCAGATTATTATGTTTTTGCATCCCACCTAATTACATTGTTAGTCTTAGTTAATTAATCAATTTGTCAAATATTATAACTAAATGAAAAGTATTCATGCTAAAATTGTACAGCAGCGTGAAAAGCTCCTGACACAGCTTTCTGTTACTCAATACGGGCTAGTGTGTTTCCGCGCGTGAAAGAAGCCCGCGAATACAAGCAAAGTGCCTCGAGCGGCCAGTCGCTCAGCAATTTTGTGTGTATTCGCGGGCTCTTTTCATGCTTGGAAAAACACTTTTATGTAGCACGTATTGAGCAACAGAAAGCTGTATCGGGACTTTTTCATGTTGCTCTACAATCTCATTGACACTTTTTGTCTAACTATAATATTTGAGAAGTCGATTAATTAATTAAGACTGATTATGTAATTTGGCGGAATACAAAATATAATCTATCTCCAACCGACGACAAGCAACATTACCTTGATTCTGTCCAGCTACGTGGCCATTTGCATATTTCTGAATCTTGGTACAGGATAGTTGGGGCACCTTATAGGCAATCACAGGCGCCACCCGGAAGCGCACAAAACTTCTCTTTCTATATATATATTCAATTTTCCACTATTGCAACATGAGATGCGCATACCTTTTGTCTTTCACAAGCGAAAAAATAGATACTACAGGGAAAAGATCATGACCCGAATGACTCACAGTGTAACACTCTCATCGCGCGAGGGCTTATTTCTCAAAAGAATCGCAACAGGAGCTTTCCATAATTTTTTTGCCCACTCCCTGCATTCACTTTTCAGCCTCCTTTTAGCACTCCTATGAAATAAAGGCTCCATCAGCCAGGCACTGATACAGAAATTGGTATACGTTCAAGAAAGGAGCACGGTAACTTCACTGGGACTAAAATTAAAGGAAAAAGAAGTGAAGAAGCCAGCATATACCACCGAGGGCGCGAAGAAGCAGTGCATGGCTGATTCTCATTAGTACTGTGCATGAGATACCAACGTCACTGGGACCAATAGAGAGTTATAGATTAGGGGAACGCAAGTCGTTGGGGTCCCAAGCGCTAGGGGGCCCGAACATCTTGCATCCCCCTAATCTAACGCTTTCTAATGGCTCCATGTTCGCAACGTTTGCCGTTAATACTGCGATTCATTTACGAGCTGTCTGGATGTGCCATGGGGAAATTACGAGTGACGAGCAGGGAACTAGACGGGAAAAATAGGAATGTACGCGTGGAATAGCTCTATTTCGCCGCCAGCTTGAACCCAGAGTCCCTTGACCTGACGCGATGTGCAGTAGACACGAACGATTGGAACGTAATTGCAAAGGAAGACGCCTCTGAGGAGCGTGGGTGTGCATGCGGCTTTCAAACACGTTCTGTTAAGAAGGAGGAGGAGGAGAGGTGTCGCTTGATGCAGGCGGGCCTAGCCTTAGAAAATCTGCCGTCAATTGCTCCACCTGAACGCCACCTATCAAACGCAATACAGTCTGAGACACTTCGCAATAAAGCTACCAACAACAGCTATCAAAAACAAGTTGACACGGAGCCCAATACGTTGCGCCTTTTCTGAACCATGACAACCCACACGGCTCACCCTTCACTTCCCAACTCTGTATTACGGAGGAACTTGACGAGCAGCCGAATCACTTCCCTTCTAATTATTTCCTAAATATCCAATGTACTTGCGGGAACAAAATGTCAGATGCATTTTAGTGTGGTGCCGTCTTCCGCTTGAGACCATCTATTAATTTCTTGTGTCCTGCTTCAAATTCAGGACACTTTAGGATTAAATATTGAATGTCACCAAGAGCTTGACACTGCACACACGACGATGATGGGTCAAGTCCTGTATTGCACCAATAAGCAGGAGTTTGCGCTGTCCCTGTGCGGATGCCATAAAGGAGAGCGACATCAGTTGTGTTAAGTCTTCTAATCACACAAGGTTGATGCGGTGGAGACCACAATCAACAGAAGTGGCTTAAGACGGCCTTCATGTCTTCTTTTTTTGCGTCCTGAGGAGTCGCGTTCGCTGGCTTGAACGGCACCACCTTGCGCGCCAAGCTGTCAGCGGCCTCGTTGTCTGTTATGTCGATATGGGAAGGTGCCCACTGGCGCATGATGGCAAATCTGACTTTATCTAATTTCTTTAACAGCGTGTAATGCACACGGAATTCACGTGTCGAGGATAAACCCGCGCAGTAATAGTTGCAGCGCAACCTCGCTCACTGAAAAGCGAACTAAAGGCCTGAGGCTGACTGGAATTCAGTTTCTGCAAGGCTGCTGCAATAGCGACACTTTCACATGCCGTAGAAGGCACGGCGTGGCCAAGTCCGGCATCCCATGAGACACTGAGGGTCGGTACCACGTACGCCGCTGCACTAGCTCCATTCTCTTTGTCAAAAGACCTGTCGGTGTACAACTGGGGATGCCTGTCATTCATTCTGTCGAGGTCTTCTAACGCCAAAGATTTGGCTCTGCGGCAGGTGTAAGACACTTGGTGTGAACACGCGGAATGGTAAGTTGACATTCCACACTCTCATAGGACCACGGTGGTTTCTGATGGTCTAATTTTTCAGTAAATTGCAGTCCAAGTACACGAAGTGTGACGAGTGCCTCAAAGATGCGAGACACCGTCCGCCACCGAAGACTCTGGAGAAGTGCTATACCTGCCCGAGTCTCGCTGAGGCGGCACAATTGCGACAGCAGATGTTGAGATGCAAGGAGGCGGGTAGTACAACTGTGACTCGTGCAAAACCTTGTCACTAGCAGCTGTCGTTGGCACACCAAGAGCTGTCCTGAGACTTTCCCGATGTAGCGACTCCAATCTATCGTTCTGGGACTTTGATGGTTATATTAACGGCAAATGGAAAAGCACACGATTCACTACCAGTGCCGAGCGCAACTTCAGCATGGAAGAGAGATGACTGCTCCAGATGCACCAGCTGGGGCAACCGCATTCAAGCGCGGTTCGAGTGACGAAATGATGGTGTCTACATCACGTCTCCAGTAAATCCTGGAACCAAGTACTATGCCAAGAAATCTTACGCGACTTGCTTGATAAATTGACTTGCTTCTGAGGCTAATTTTCATCCGCGTTATTTCTGCCACAGCCCAAAGAACAGCATAAAACGGGACTTGTCAGCCGAGATGGTTAATACTAACGATGAAAGACATGCTTGTGCAGCGATCACTGCCAGGTATTTGTGCTGGTGTCTGGATAGCGAAATGCAGATATAATCTGCATATATTGACACACGTACTGTCTTGAATGTATTCAAGGTATCAGGTAATCCCGCCATGGCCACATTAACCAGCAGGGGTGACAATACACTTCCCTTTGGTACACCTCGTGAAATTGACCTCATTGTACTCAGTGCCGGCTCTAGTTTGACCTGCATTTGCCGACCACTAACAAACCTGTTAATAAAACGCAATATGTGGCCAATGACTCCCATGTGTGCTAGTCGACCAACTATTGAGCCCTAAATGACGTTGTCATAGGCATACGTTCCGGGAATTTGCAAGAGTAGAGAATCCGTTAGCTTGTTATGTTCGATGTCACTTACCAAATCGAGGATTTTTTTTTTCCTGCGCACTCAGACGTTGCCGGAAGCGAGTCATACATTTTGTAAGAAGCCCCTGATGTACAAGTCACCAATTAGCCTGACACACTTAAGTATTGGTACAACCCATGACAACTTCCAAGATGATGGTACATTTCCATTTATTCAGATACGGTTAAAGAAAGATTCCTCCACTCCTCGGGTAGGTTAGAAATCATCCGTTTGTGATCCCATACGGTTCAGGGACACAGCGGCGACGCAACGAGTCTATGGCTCTGCGCAGCTCCCTCGATGTGAATGTGGAATCAATCACAAATAGCGTAACAGGCTGATGGTAGAAGGGCGTCGTTGAGGAATTTTCAAGCTCGTAAAATGTCCCTAAACTGAGCCAGTGAGATCAAATGTTTGTCCTTTAATAAGGAAAGTGCGACAAAAGGCTTCATTGGTGTAGGTATACTGCACAGATTGTTTACCACATCTCATATTCTAGACGTTTCAGTAAACACACTTTGCACAAAAAAACATTTCATTGACTCTTCCAGACCTTCTTGGTGTGTCGGCGAATAGCTGCGTTGAGTCTGTTAAACACGATTTTCAGAACAGGGTCTCCATTCTTTCACACAAGTTGCCTCCCTGCGTGCTTTACACAGATTACGGAGCTTTAAGCCGGGAGCCGGAAAGTGCTGAGGCAGCTTTAGAGTGGTAGCCGCTGCTGCCTTGCTTGCTATCATCACTTGAAAAAGCTCACCAGTAGACTTCAAAGGTGCTCTCTGTATTTGTCCCGGTTGATCAATTTGCCAATATTATGCCCACTTTTGTGAAATCAAGTATCACTTGCGAAGATCGAGTAGTGATCACTCCCCATTCATTCTGGTGCTGTGATTGTTTTGATATGAACGTCATTTTAATGCAGCGCAAGATCAATTTCACTTGTCGATGCAGGTGGTCTACAAAACGTCATATTACCATCATTAGCGACACATAGGTCTAGCTGACAAATCGTTTTCGGAACCTGCTTCCCACGAGCATCGGTGTTTTTGTCGCCCCAAATGTCATGGTGCCCATTACAATATCCGCCATGTGGTGCGTGGCGCTGGGCAGCGATCACAGCAGTTTTTAATAAATGCTTCAACTGGAACCGTTATCTTGACGGACATGAACACATATGCAATAATCACTTTTCTTAATTGGTATTCCATCCTGATGGCCACCACTTCCAGCACATTAGAGCACAAATATTTAACATAGAAAGCGACGTGGGGAATTCCTTACGTATATACAAGGTAGAACTTCCATCAGGAAAATAGTTGATGTACGTGCCCGTATGGGCGACGTATCCAGGTAATGATTTTCGATTGTGTAGTCCGGCTTCCGAAAGATCCAAAATTAGAAGTGGTGACTCTCTTCAAAAGAGGTTTAGCTAGGTTATGCAATGCATCAGTCCACAACACTTCAGTTGCATTATAAAGGACACTTTTGGTTGATTGAGGTGACATGACTGATTTGTTGATTTCATATTACGCTAGCGGATTGATCACTGAAGATCTTAGAATGAATTCCAGCGCCAACACTGCCTCAAAAACGGTCTTCACGAAGCTTGGAGGCAGTCCTGCCAAATGCGATAGTAGTGCCACAAGGAGAACCCGCAGTATATCCGTGGTGTCTTGGAATTGCATTTCTTGCTTGCATACACTCCCCGTTCCCAATAGTAGGGGAAATTGGTGCCAATGAAGAGTTTCTAACTGGTATCTACTCGTTGTATCTCCTTCAAAGCATTATCTTGCCGCCTACTGACATTTGTGGTCTCGCTTTTGTTGTTTGCGCGTCTCTTGTAAGAGCAGGAAACAAGTCAGTGGACGGGGCCTTCATTGATGGAGATGTGTTCTTGTGTCAAGACAAACGCTTTGCTGCGATGTAGAGTAGTAACGCGAAACGGGCTTCCATTGTAGCCTTCAGAGTTGTCTCCGCTTTACACATCCGCCTTACACATCTTGAAATCATGTGCTCCGCCAAGCCGTTTGCAGCGTTGATCTTGTAATGTTATTTTCCTGTAAGGAAAATAAGGCACACGTGCGGTAATGTCATTGTTCTTACGGTGTCAAAGGCGTACATCACTGATTCCACCTCGACGTTATATGCCCACGACACCCCAAGTACGTCACCAATATTGATGTTCATCCACTGTCATTTGGAAATTTTTGACAAAATTACGCCACGGAACAGTTCACACGGTCTCACTACATAGGCTGTCGTTAGATTTAGCACACAATCTAAGTGACCCGATCAACTGGATCCAGCGCTACTGCCAGTGGATCAGCTGGGCTTCGACGGCGACCACTCGGTCTGACAGTTCACGAAAGGAAAAAAAATGAACTCACACTCTCTCTCATCGCAGTGGCTTCATGTGAGAGCCCAGCTTTGACGAATAACTCACCTCCAATTACCACAGATCTCCGCAACATGTCCTGCGTCACTTCTATGGCATGTATATGCAACGCGCGATTGTTGAGGACAGCTATCTCGGGGTAGGAGCAGCAAGCAGCAAGCTAGGTGAGAGGTCCACTCACTACATATTGCACGCTTACCTTATGCTGGTAGTAACGTGTGCTTCGACAGTCGAACCTTGTTGCTTCACAAAGCACCACACCCCATAACGTGTCGGAAACGCTCAAATACGTTCAAATATGTACGTTCAAGTATTCCCTACAACTAGACAACAAAACACGGGCAAAAGTTCGTTCAGTATAGGTAGCATTAGTCATACAAGTTGAGACTTAGAAATGTAGTTCGTCACGGTCTTAGAAATAGAGCACATCATGGAGTAACGACAGCTGCAAGGGACGACTTATTTCGTTACAAAAGAAAAGTACGAACGTGGTTGTAAAAAGGTAACAGTTGTCAGAAAACACACGCAACCTGCCTTCGGGGATGAATAGGCAAACGGGTGTTCTTTTTCTGTATTAATAATGACGACCTGGCATTCCAAACTAGTTTCCCGACTGACCTAAAGCTGTCCATGCAGTGCCCTAAGAGGGTGGAGGACCGTGGCTGATGAGAAAGTATTTATAGGTCTTCAGTGACGTGGGTATGTCTTGCTTGAAGCTACCTCAAGCAGCTCCGGAACCACGGTCTCATCCTCACGCACGCTGCGTCGAAATACTGTCAGACGTCATTGTTGCGGCTCTCGCGCATGGTGCTATAGCTCTATGCACATAGTGCCGACTACGTGGCGCACTACATTATCGTGAACAATTTTCCCTTTGTATGCATTTAGACTGCGTATTTAGACAGGCGCTGAGTGGTTGTTGTTGTTGTTTATTACGTGATGAAATCCTGGGAAAATTAGCTACCTTGCGGGCCAGCTATCCCAAGCATCAAAGATAAACTCCCGTGACTAAGGAATGTAAAGAAAAGGGGAAAAAAAGCAGACGCAGAAAGGAAATATAGCGCAGAAATAAACCATCGCAGAACTCATGCGCTGCCTGCTATATTCTATAGGCACAGCCAGAGTGCGATATATCGGCAGCACGTGGACTTGCAGTCATAGCGCGCGTTAACAGAACATTCACTATTTGTACAGTTACCACGCAAAATGTAACCGGAAATGTACCTTGCACACGACGAATAATAAAGCACATCACAACAAATGCTACATGCAAGACATCGACAACACATCCACCAAAGAAAGCAAAAAGACAAACAAACTTGGTGCAAGTTCAGACGAGCGTGCACGAATTCAGATTATCAACTCTTTCACGATCGATTGTTTTTCAGAGACTGCATAAGAGCACTATTTATTAAAAAGTGAGATATTTGCGTTCTCATTCGTATATCTGCAAATGGGGCTAGCTTATATGCCAAGATATGGTCCAATATCAATTCCTTAATCACAGTGATGTTTTAGTTAATGCGAATACCATTCTTGGCACTGTCAAGCCAGCTTTCTATACTATTCAACCAGAACTATTGACCAGTGCAGAAGATAGCGTAATCTAAAAATGTGGGTCGATCCCGAAAGTAAGTGGCAGTTTGAAGATGAGGGCCGATCCCTCTGTGGCGTGGCAGGCCGCCACTGCTGTGATCTGGTTCTGGGGTCCGTGGTTCGGTTTCGGGCGTCAATGTGGGCATGGAATCACGTGCCTGCCCGAAATCAGTCCAGCCAAACATAGGATATGCATAGCTACGACGATCTTGTTCGACGCTTTTAGCCAATGATTTGCTCTGTGTCCTACAACCCTTCAGATTTCCACGCGTTGCAAGCATGGGCGTGCTCGCTCTTTGACGCCCAGCCATCTTCCTGAGAGAGGGCAACCGCTGCCGCCACAACGCGACATATGGCGTGGCGTCTTCTTCACCATCTATTTTTCCCACACTTACTCGTTCATCTTTATCTCATCTCAAAGACCAAAGTCGCGCTCTTGTTTCTTTTTTTTTTTTTTTTTTTTTTTTAATGCACCCGGCCGGCTCCTTTCACAGGACACAGAGCAAGTACGGGCGAAGTCGACGAGGCCGCGCGGCAAAAGAGCGGGCGACCAGCGTTCGGCCGCCCAAGGGGCGAAGCCGTTGGCAAGCACAGTGAGTGCGCCGCGGCTGCTCTCGGCGGCCGGGCCAGCAGCAACAGAAAAGGCGGTCGCCGGCACTGCCAATTTGCGCCTTTTCAGAAAAGGCACCGCTGAGGGGACGGGGCGCTTGAGCGCCACACTCGTCGCCATCCATTTATTTCGCCACAGTTGACATCGGTTTCAAAAGGATGGTCCACCATTTATCTTGTCCTCCGTCACGCGGCCACACAACGGCCGCACGACGTTTTTCTCTGCTGCACAATGGGAAGGACTCGCGCTCCAGTTCAATGAGCGAGCGAGCGTGTGCGTATGTGAGTGTCTCTGCGGCGATGACGCTGTGGCGGTGGATGACGGGAAGCGGACAATGAAAACTTACCCTTCTGGCTGGCTGCGTTCCCCCACCCCACACGTTTGGCAGATTTCTTTTTTCTCTCTCTCTTCATCCCTGGTGTAGATATATATATTATTTTCCACGATAATGATATGAAAGCGGATATGGCGTGATTGTGTGTCTGTGCTTTTACATCCTTCCCAACTATATCGAAAACGGCGGGAGATGGAGAGAGTACAAAACGAGGACCCTGAGTGGCCGGCAGTGTCAGGCGCTAGCGCGTGGCGAGTCTGTGTCATCACTTGCCCCACTTGATCCCGCGTTCGTTTTCATTGCGATGTTTGCCCAGTAGACAGCCTCCCCGATTTCTCTCCTACCCGCCTCTGAATTTTTTTTTTTTTTTTGCTGCTGCTCCCGATGTCACTTCCGAGCACGCACAGTGATCACGAAGAAAAAGCGCAGGCGCGAGTAAGTGACGTGAAAGTTCCAGCTGATGGCAAAGAGAAGGACGCCGTTGACTTATTTTCACCTTCTCTTCCTGGTCTCCCTTTAACAATGCTGCCATTGAGCAACAGTTGCTTCTTATGCGTCCACCCATTTGTGAGCAGCATGAAACAATGCTCTCCTTTCTTTAAACAAACCACACGGCAAAGAAAAAGCAGCACCTTCATTTTAATTATGATTCGCCGCTCACCACGAAAAAGATAGATGGTAAAATGAGCCGATGACGAAGAGGAAGACCACAAGACCTTCAGCTATACCAACTTACGTTTCTCAAAAGAAAAAAAAGGAAAATAAAGAAAATATCCACCTTAAGCGCAATGACTACTTATAGCATTTCATTGTAGTCGCTGCCGTAGTGGAGGTCGTCCCTGAAACCGTCCCTGAGAACCAAAGAATCGATATCATAGATTAAAGCGTGACAAAATGGGAACGTTAAGATGGATTGATAGAGTAGAATTCTGGATGCAGAAGTGTGTTAGTATATAAAAAGCGCTGTAGGTAGAGTGGTACAGTGAACATAGGTTCAAGCATTCCAGTTAAAGATATAGAAGCTCCGAGAAGAAAGAAGAAAGAAAAAAGAAGCAAAGTACCTTTAGTTTACCAGGAAGTGACATTGGAAATACGTATAAGTAAACTGTAACACAAATCAAGTAAATGATGTACAGAATACCATAAAAGTTATTTACAACGTGAGTAAAACTTTGGTTAAAGAAAACGAAAGAAACGAAGAACGTAAAAAAGGAATCACAGGCTTGAAGTTCCCACCTTAGCTCCTCGTGACGTCATGAAATTCGGACAGAGAACTAGTAATTATAGCTTGATGTACAACGAGAATAAGAGCGCCTTCGTTGTAAAGGAACCAAGGACCCAGCCTAATGAGATTCGAGAACTTTTGAGCATGAAATGCCTTTAGCTCCTGTTGTCGGCGACTTTAAAGTGATCTTGAGCCAAAAGCCAGAGCCGTTATCCTGGCAAGTTGCGAGAACAAAACTAGATCATCCGTGCAACCAATCAAAACTTAAGAAAATGCGGTCTCTGGCCCCCCAACCCTTTTGTAGAAGACCGCATTAAATACGCTAGGTATAGTCCAAACAAGTTATAAAACATTGCTTCCGAGTTCTTCTATATAATGACTGTTCACAATATCACTCAAGATGTAACTTCTAGTACGCTTAAGCTTTATTTGCCATTTCCAATAGCGACGTTCGAAATACAGATACAGGGCACCATACACTTCACTGTCATCTTTTGGCGCTGAGACAGAGCTCTCTGTGCTCTTTTGAACGCCAGCGGTCCGTTAGTTCAACGCCGCTAGTTTTGCGTCACCTTGAATGATGGCACCAGGCTGCGTGGCGCCTCCTTCAGGCGCTTTTCTTCTAGCTGGGCAGTGCGCTCTGTCTCCCTGCAGTCTTTCGCTGCCCGTCATGCCGCCTTCAGCCGGTTTTCTTCTTCTAGCTGGGCAGCGACCATATGGACCAGTGCACAGTGTGGCATGGTGCGGTTGGGTGTGTCGGGGTGTGCCGTTGCGAACATGTGCTACACCCATTTTAAGATTGGGGCTAGTATCATCTCCAACCAATCTGCTTTGCCGGTTGCCATTTCATGCTTACATCTAATCTCGATTACGGGAGAGCCAGAAATTTTTTCTTGGCAAAAGTAGCCTAACGTTCGAGAATACCTTGAAGTCACTGCCGTAATTATGGCGCGAAACTCAAAAAGGGAAAGTTTTTTCTTGATTTTCTACGTCAATAATCGACGCTTTCGCGACTAATTGAATATTAAAAAAAAATTCCCCAGAGCCGAAGAGCTAGATAGAAAGATCGTCAACGAGAGGAACCCGCTAGCAGTGGCCTCAAAAAGGATTGGAACCACGACCACTGCGATTGTGGTGTTCCAGGGGCCCAAGGTGCCGAACTTTGTCCGATACGGAGTCACCCTGATACCGTGCCGCCTCTACAAGAAACAGATCGACGTCTGCCAGCAGTGCGGCCGAGTGGGACACCGCAAGGACGTTTGCCCGACCCCCACAATCAAGACGTGCCTGGCCTGCGGACTCGCGAACCCTACAGAAGACCATCGCTGTACCCCAAAATGTCAGTTGTGCGGAGGCGAACACCCGACCGGAGACCGAACGTGCAAGGCGAAATACAAGGTCCCCTACGTAGTGCGCAAGCGACAATGGGAGCGCCGACAGGCCGAACGCCAGCTGCTGTCGGAGAGCGATTTCCCGCCACTCGACAAGCCGCCAGCTGCGCGAAAGTCAAGGACCCCATCGGAAAACCGCGCGCCCAAATCCAGAGACAGCAGTTGTTGCAAGAGAAGCCTCAGCAGGAGAACGTCACCATCACGTGAGCGAGTGAGCTGGGTCGACGCAGCGAAAGGAAACAACATAAGGAACGCGCAGAAAATCACCGAAACCACGAAGAAAGAAGATATTAATAAGGTCCGGGAGGCAAATGAGTTCCTAAGACAAGAAAACGCGGCGTTGCGAGCGACCATCAACAACCTCACGAAAGAGATCGCCGAGATTCGTCAGTTGCTGCTAGGCAACAACGAACCTCTACAGAGACCCACGCCAAGCACAAGCAAGGCCGAGGAAACGACAATGAACATCCCGGAGAATGCCATTGAGGAACCGGCACCGAAGAAGCGAGCCATCGAGGCCACGCGCACGCTAACAGAAAACGATCGCATCGACAGCCTCGAAGCGAAATTCGAAGCGACATTCAGCAAACTCGAACAGCTAATCACGACAAACATCGCAGCAGTGACAGCACTGAAACAAACAATGGAGACCTACCAAGCCGATAACACGAACAGATTCGCCTACATCGAAAGGACCCTACAGCCGATGGTAGGCCACCCGACGTTTGCGCCCCTCTTCGCGCATCATCCACCCAACCAGGGAGCCCCGTACACGCCAACGCAATCATGGCCGCCAACGCCACACCAGCAGCAGCAGGTGTAACCGCGTGGCAGTGGAACTGTCGCGGCTTCGGAAGGAAGAAGGCAGTCATCCAACAGCACATCGTACATGCCGCGCGCAAGCCAGACGTTATACTAATACAAGAAACACTAACCGACGCACCGTCCCTCCCCGGCTACAGAGTGCACAAGGGACCACCCGACGGCAGAGGCCTGTGCACCCTGGTCAGGAAGGGACTCACGTTCGTCGAACATGAGCTGCAAAGCAATATCAAGATCGAGCACACACTCACCGAAATCATCTCGGGCAAGAAGAGGAAAGGAAGCATATTTCTGCTCAACGTCTACAGCAACCCATCTCAGAGAAAACAGAGATTCAAGACATTACTGCACAGAGCCAGCACCGCAGCGGGCCGCAACACGCTGATCGCGTGCGGAGACTTCAACGCGATGAACCCTGCCTGGGGCTACAGCAAGTACACAGCAAAGGGCCGCGACCTGTACCAAGACGCCACGGAACTCGACTTCACCCTCATCACGGACCCGACACATCCGACGAGAATTGGTAACTCCGTGTCCCGGGACACCACTCCGGACCTCACGTTCGTCAAGAACGACATCCGGGGCGCGATCACCTGGAGAAACACGGGAATCGACCTAGGCAGCGACCACACCATCGTGGAAATCGGCATACCGAAACACAACGACACCAGCGTCAAAACACACAGATGAATAGACTGGGATGCCTTTCGAGACGCCAGAAGCCAGAAGAGCGACTGTGACGACGAGATCGAAGACATCGACTCGTGGACGGCCGAAATCACCAAGAGCGTACGCGACGCGACCAAAGAGATTGAAACGGGCGCGGAGATCGACAAAGTAGACAGCCGGCTTGCGCATCTCATCGAGGCGAAACAGCGGATACTCAATCGCTCGAAGAAACAACGGCTTAACCGCAGACTGAGAAAGAAGGTGGCGGACCTGAACCGAGCGATCGAGGATCACTACCGCGCTCTCTGCATGCAACAGTGGAACGAGATCTGCAACGCGGCAGACGGGCAGATGCATAGCGGGAAGACGTGGAACCTACTGCGGCACCTGCTCGACGAAACGAAGACCAAGTCGCACCAAAGGGACAGTCTCGCCAGGCTCATACATCGGGCGGTCTCAGCACACGGCGTCGATGAAGTCACCAGGCGCATTAACGACAAATACCTGCCGACTACACCTACCGAACAACACGCGCCGTACAGCGGCCTGCCTAACGCGAAGCTCGATCGTGACATCGACGTCGAGGAGGTACGCGCGGCCCTGCACGACCTCAACAGCCGGTCGGCAGCCGGCCCGGACCTCGTCACGAACAAGGCGCTCAAGAACCTCGATGACGGCTCGATTGAAAAGCTCGCAAAATACTACAACAAGTGCTGGAGAGCGGGCGCGCTGCCACAGCTGTGGAAGACAGCCAAGACCATCCTGATCCCCAAGCCGGGGAAGCCGCCGGACACGGATAACCTCCGGCCCATCTCGCTCACGTCCTGCGTGGGCAAGGTGCTGGAGCACGTCCTGCTCAACAGGTGGCAAGACTACCTGGAACGAGAAGGGCTGTACCCGGCCACTTTGATCGGCTTCAGACAGCATCTCAGCACGCAGGACGCGATGCTGCAGCTCAAACACCAAATCATCGATGATGGTGGCAGCGCCCGCGACAACAAAGCCATCCTAGGGCTCGACCTGCAGAGCGCCTTCGATAAGGTGAAACACTCGGCGATTCTGTCCCAAGTCTCCAAGCTCAACATGGGGGAAAGATCCTACAACTACATCAAGGACTTCCTCACGGACAGGACCGTCGAGCTACGAGCAGGCGACCTACAGACGCAAGAGAAGAAGCTCGGGAGCACCGGAACACCGCAGGGATCTGTCATTTCGCCGATGCTGTTCAACCTGGTAATGATCGGAGTGGCCGAAAAGCTCGGGCGCATCGAAGACGTCAGGCACACCATCTACGCGGACGATATCACGATATGGGTGACCGGTGGCAGCGACGCCCACATCGAGGGCGCGCTGCAAGCCGCCGTCGACGCAATAGAAGACCAGCTGGAAGGCACCGGACTGAGATGTTCGCCGAGCAAATCGGAGCTTCTCATACTCCCACCTACCAAATACAGCAGAGGCAAGACCAGACAACGCGAAAACGAAAAAATCAGAATCGTGACCAAATCCGGCAACGTGATCCCCGAGGTCGGCAAAATTAGGATCCTAGGCATGGTCATCCAAAAGCACGGAAGGAACGGCGAAACCATCACCCGTCTCAAGGCAAAAGCAGCCAACGCGATTCGACTCCTCAAACGAGTCACTTCCCGAAAGGCTGGCATGAGAGAGGAGAGCCTAATTAGGCTCGTCCAATCTTTCGTCATCAGCCACGTCGCGTACGTTGCAGCCTACCACAGATGGCTGCAACACGAACGAAACAAGATCAACGTGCTCATCAGAAGAGCGTACAAGACGGCGCTGGGCCTGTTCGAGTCCACAAGCACGACCCGCTTGTTACAACTCGGGCTACACAATACGCTCGAAGAAATAGCCGAAGCGCAACGGACCTCTCAACTGGAGCGGCTGTCCATGACCAAAGCCGGGAGGAAGATACTGGACGATCTGGGAATAAGACGCTCGAATGAGGCGGAGATGAAGCTCCCCGTCCCCGAAGAGGTCCGACGCCAGACCAGAATCGACCCCATACCGAAGAACATGAATCCCGAGTTCAACAAGGGAAGAAGAGCGGCGAGGGCCAAGGCTCTCATCGACCAGCATGCCAACGACGAACACGCGCGGTACGTGGACGCGGCCGAATACCAACGGAACGCCTTCGCAGCGGTCGTCATAGAGGCGTCAACCGGCGCCACGAGGACGGCAGCGAGCGTGAGAAGCACCGAAGCGGAACAAGCGGAGGAGGTAGCCATCGCCCTGGCCATCGCCGACGCAGACTGCCACACGGTGCTGAGTGACTCAATACAGGCGGTGCGAAACTTCGCCAAAGGGCAAATCTGCAGGGAGGCTGAGCGCGTACTGCGAGCGGTAAAACTAGACGAACGAAAAGTACGACTCAAGTGGTTCCCGGCGCACGCGGGCGACGCGTCGGAACGCAATGAGAACCATAATGAGACGGCACACGCCGCGGCGCGAGCGCTAACCAACCGCGCCCCGGAGACAGACCGTCCGACGTGGTTCGGAACTAAGGACCGCATGACGGATTACAATGACATCGCGAAGGCCTACCGCTTGGCTCGCAGGACTCTTCCACCCCCGCACCCGAGACTGAGTCGAGCGGAGGCAGTAGTACTGAGACAGCTCCAGACCGGATCGCTACCGAGCCCGAAACTGATGAATCGCATGTACCCCGAGACATATCCGACAGATATGTACAGAGTCTGCCGGAGGGAGACCGCAGACTACACGCACATGTTGTGGGACTGCATTAAATATCCAGAAGACGCTAAATCAAGAACACTCCCACCGCGGCTCGAGGCAGCCGCAAAGAGCTACGACCGAGACGATCAGCTCTGGGCCGTCCAGCAGGTCTTCGAGGCGCTCGAAAGGCACGGACCCAGCGAGCCGGCAACGGCGAGCGGAGACCCGCGCCGAGTAACGGCAACTTCGAGGATGACGTAGGCCCTCGTCGGGGCGCGCGAGCGCCCAACTGCAGGCATAAATAAAGTTTCTCCAATCCAATCCAATCCCCAGAGTAAGCTAACTTAGCCTTGTTTTTTAATACTTAGGGGACCATTAACTGATCAGTACCTCTAACAATAACGCGGCCTCTCCGTTGACGTCCTCAATCAGCCGACAAGATGTGACCTCCCGTTCGGCGAGTACATTAGTCGCCAATGATGATCCATCATGCACACGCGCGTTTTGTGCGTCGCGAGCATACAGCCAGTGCTTTTGCTGCGTGTGCCTCTTTATGGTGAAGCGCCGTATTCGCCAGGTAACTCTGGGGGACATTTCTCCGGTGGCGCGGGCTGCACCATTGTTTCATACAATAATTATTGTAAGAAACTCTATGGGCTGCATCCCCTCCTCCGGATTGTTTTAGCACGAAACAGACGGGGTCACGACATGGAGCTCGTAACTTGCCGTCTGTAGCAGTGTCCGAGCCGCGTGTTGGGAGCATCTAAGCGAGGCTTGAACGCGGTAGTTGCGAGCTGATGCGTAAGCCGCGGCAACCACCTCCAGCGCGCAAATCGAAAAGCTCGTGCACAGACAACAAAAACAAAATGAAACAAATGGAAAACTGAAAACCCGCAGTCATTTTAGAGCTGCCTTTGTCACTTCGAACGTGACTAACACGCGGATATATATAATAACATAACAAAGTGGCTTGCTAAATAATGGTCGAACAAGGAATGTTCCTGTAGACAATGTTTCTACAAGGGGAATATGTTCGTGAGGGCAACAACTGCCTGCGCTGTTGCTGGTGTTGTGTGTCACATGATCAGTGGTGTTGGTTGTCGGTTCCTTGTTTTGCTAGGCGGATTTTGCTCAATGTGACTCAGTTATTCTCAATTTTTTGAAAATTAGCGAGCAGAAAACAGCAACAGCAGGAGCCGGCAAAACGCTTTTTCGCCGCTGCAAATCTCAGTCATTAGAAAATTAACTGACAGTTCAACACCCCCCCCCCCTTTTTTTTTTTTAGGGGCTCGCCTGTTCATGCTTTCTTCACAGGGGCTATATATGAGGACAGTGCGAATGCGCCAAGCCTCAATCCCTCAACGATCAAGATCATTCCGTGACCACAGCAATGGTTGAATATAAGAGTACACGCGCGCGAACACGCGATGCCCTTGAACGCATGCCTCAAGCTCTTGCAGCGAACCAATGAATACTCGCGTCGCCTTCAAGTTGGTTGTTCCGGATTTTTTTTTTCGGTTTATTTTTCCACGTGGAAAGCGGCGCACTACTTGTGCAACATAAGGAAATCATTAGAAAGAAATCAAACCGAACTAAACCCGCTTCGTTGCTCCTAACAGCCCTCGTTGGGAATATTCGAACTGTTTCTGGGCTCTGAAAATGGTCTGTCTTGTTTGAGCCGTGTGTTGTAAGGAATACGTCGCAAACTAACGTAATCCACAATCATTGAATTAATTAAATCAAGTATGGTGTTTTACATGCCAAAACCCCTATGTTATTATAAGGCACGTCGTTGTGGGGGGCTCCGGAATAATTTTGACTACCTGGGATTCTTTAACGTGCACCTAAACCTAAGTACACGGATGTTTTCGCATTTCGCACCTATCGAAATGCGGCCGCCGTGGCCGCGACAATTATTTGGCGACCTAGATATACAAGTAACTTCATTAGTCATATTATAGTATGCTAACACCCCTTCAACGGCTTCTCCAAAAAGAAGAAAAGGTGCTCGCTCTGGGTTCTGTATCTTATAGGATTGAATTGTGAATAGCTTCAGCGACTGCTAGTTTTCTTTTTTTTTTACCGTTTCTTTATTTTCTTTTGGGGGAGGGGGGGGGCAACACCGGACGCTTGCATGAAACGATGTCGAAGCAATGAGCCTTACAAAACCTGATTGATTATTTTGATTTCAGCGAGAACAAGCATATGCATTTAAAATAGGTGCAACTTCAGGAAAAATGAACAACAGAGGGATACGACAGAAGGGCATCGCTCCGTTTGAGCTGAAGGGAAAACAGCGTTTCCTCTGGCAGGGACACGCGGTGGCGCTGTGGCGTCGTCTTGTTCGCGTCCGACCGCGCGAGCGAGATGACAGATACGTTTGGTTTGCGTCCCACACTGGAGGCAAGGGAAGTCACCTCGCATCAGCTCTCCGGCTGAGGCACCGATTACACTCGCATCGCGTCATCGCGCTTCCCTCGTGGCGTAAATGTCGAAAAGCATGCTTCACACATCTACCGGCCCTCAGTCGGCCGGTTTCACCGTGAATGACGAAAAAATATATATATATATATATGTGTATTTTTCGTTCTATGGAGGTAGGCGCACAGCGTCGGCTCTGGAGAAGAGAAATGGGAGGGAAAATAAAAAGAACAGAAAAGAAAATACGTGTGCTTGCTGAGCGGCATTCGTGTCCCAAAAGGGATAAAAAAAAAAGCTAGACGACGCATTTTCCATCCCCTTGCGTCAACACGCCAGAATCTGCGGGGCACCCAGCACAGATTACCGTTTTTTTCTTTTTCTTCTTTTATTTGTGTAATCTGTTTTTACGCCATCACCTGTACGTTTTGGGGCTACAATATGGCACGGTACAATGCGCACACGGGCGCTCCCCTGTAGTTTAGCAGCTATGAATCCGTATGATTCTTCTTTTATCCAGAATCCCATTGGTGAAATCCATTTTTTCATAAATATTTGGGAGTTATATTTATAGGTGTTCGAAATAGTAGACGACAATCTTTTTAGAGCACAAATCTTTTGATACCTAGAAAGAAACGTTCGCAGATGCAATCTTCTAATGGCCATTGAATACCCGAATTTGTACAATTTTTGATACATACAGGGTCGACCCTGGACGTAGCAAAAGGAAAGCAGCGCCATTCGCGTATAATAGGACCAAGGAACAGCTATGTTTATTTTTTCATATGTTTGGCTGTGCTCGCAGCTCCTTCAGTATGAATTCCCCTATCAGGCGCCTCCTGCAGGTAGTTCGCGAATATGAACCCGAAACTTAGATTAGATTAGTTACTACAATTCGAAGGTCACTGAGCCTCCTTCCGTTTAATCTCATGTTAAAATGAAGTGAAAAGGGAGGGGGCTGAAACGGTACAAAGGGGGCTGAAGATTTAAGCACCGAGAATGCTCCTAAATAGTTCCTTTTTGCTTTAATAACGGCTACAATTCAGTAGCATGTTAAGATATCATCATTCAAATGTGTGCTAGCGGTGACGCTAATTTTGTTGCAGCTGTTTGACAAGCAGCGTCCGGACACCCACGCCTAAAACGCCGAGGCGAAAAGCACTTGCTGAAGCATCTAATAGTCCCGTAATCGAAGCTGCTTGTGAGAATGGGCAATGGCTGTAGCTCACCGCGCCTATAGTAACGGACGCGAGCAGCGACTGGCATACCTGTACTAAGTCGGGATCATATGTCAAGCGCTCTAACTATAATCGGTGTACATACCAGTGTTCAATTCATGACATAAAAACTAGGAGATTTCATATATATGTACACATATGTGGGAGGGGGGGGGAGAGAAAGAGAGAGAAAACAGGCCGGAGGGCTATATGGCGACACTCACATCTTTCCCCCTCCTCCCACGGAGAGTGCGACTTCATGAGGTAATATCTCCGCAGTCTGCTAACATGCAGGATGTCTGTCTATCGGCCGAGGTGTTACACGGGGCGGTTATTATCGTAGTTGACGGCAGAAACTTTCTGGAGAATACGATAATGACCCTCCATAATAACGCTTAGCTTTCCTCGGTTAGGATGCCCTGGTGTCTGGTATAGGACTTGGTTGCCAAATTGCAGCTTTGATGGCGGAAATTTGTCAAATTCGTCAATGTCAAAGATAGCAGTGGTTTTCTTGTTGTTGTTGTTTTGTTTTGTTGTTTCCATGGTAAGCAATCAAATTGCGAACAGCGTTCTATCTTGCTTCAGGAAGACTTCGTGTTAGGTTGGATATGAGGTGTGAGTAATAATAATAATATATGGGGTTTTACGTGCCAGAACCACTTTCTGATTATGAGGCACGCCGTAGTGGGGGACTCCGGAAATTTCGACCACCTGGGGTTCTTTAACGTGCACCTAAATCCAAGTACACGGGTGTTTTCGCATTTCGCCCTCATCGAAATGCGGCCGCCGTGGCCGGGATTCGATCCCGCGACCTCGTGCTCAGCAGCCCAACACCACAGCCACTGAGCAACCACGGTGGGTAGGTGTGGGTAGGACGGCAGGCCGTACATTAATAACGCCGGCGGGTATCCAGTTACATCATGTGCTGTTCTGTTGTATTCTGACACTGCATCAGACAGAAATTGCGCCCATAGTCTTCGAGATTCCTCGTTTATCTTGCAGTGGTGACGAGTCACAATTGTTTGATTGGTGAATACGTGCAACTGGCTCTGACTCTTGATATTGAGCACCTACACGAGTCTCAGCGAACAGCACTAAAGCGCCTTCTTGGCAGGTACGATGACATTTTCTTTTCCAAAAATTAAACCGACATTGGGTGTATCTCATGCGAACAGCACTGCATCATATCAACTAACAATGTCCCCCCCCCCCCAACCCATATCGCTAACCTTATCAATGCTCCCAATCCGACAAGATTGAAATCAACAAGCAAGTTGATGTTCTTCTAGCACAACATGTGAACAGACCGTCTTTATCACCGTACGCTGCACCTGTTATTTTTTCAGAAAATAAAAGAAGGTCGCGCGCGTTTGTGAGCATATATCATCGCAAGCTAAATGCAGTAACAATGCCAGACCACCAGCCTATACCTCGCATTGAGAATGTGCAAGACCACCTGGAAAAACCCAGCGCACACGCACACACACGCTCACGCACACGCACGCACACACACACGCACACACACACACGCACACACGCACACACACGCACACGCACACGCACACGCACACAACCATATATATAGTACTAAAGGCACTGGGCTGTACGCACGGTGCTGGTGAAAGAAGAGGGCGACGAGAAGCGCTTGCTTGCCCATTTCGCTATAGCACCGACATTTGTCGGCATACCGCTGCAAACGTACAACTGCGGCTGCTAGGAGAAAACTACCGTTGTATTTGGTGGAGGCGCTGGGTTTTTCTTCGACATCCTGTAACTTCGCAGTCGGGCGCTACTACCAAATATGCAAATGGATGATCCGGGACCGTCCCAGGCTGCTGCTCCCGTATCCCCGGCCATCGTCTGCTCTGGCGCAATACGGCACCGTGATCCTGCTGTATTCAACGGCAGAGACGACCACGACGTGAAAGACTGGCTCGCCGAATATGACCGTGTAAGCACCTATAATAAGTGGGACGACCGCCCCAAGCTCACTAATGGGATATTTTACTTGACTGACGTGGCAAACCTATGGTTCCGCAACCATGAATCCAATCTTACCACCTGGTCGGCGTTCACGACAACTTTGACAGAGGTCTTCGGCCATCCCGCCGTTCTCCGGCTTCGCACCGAGCAGCGCTTGCGTGGTCGTGTTCAACGCCAGGACGAGAACGTTACGAGTTACATTGAAGACGTGCTCTCACTCTGCAAGCGCGCGTCAACTCATCTATGGACGAAGGTGACAAGATCAAGCGAGTCATGAAAGGCATCGTTGACCATGCCTTCCAGATGCTCGTCACGAAGAGCCCCGGATGATTGCCGAGCTCGTACAGCTCTGTCAACAGTGCGACGAGCTGCGCAAGCAGCGTGCCTCAACACACGCTGCTCAGCAGGACACCGCGGATCTATCTCCCTTGGATTTCGGCCGCGACGCTGCCGACATTTCTGCTTTAATGCCGGAGATAAAGCAGTTCATCCGCCAGGAAGTCGCACGCCAACTCTCGCTGGCGACTAGCACACCCGATCCGTCGACAACTTTGGCTCCTTCACTTCAAGTAATTCAGACGCAAGTTTCCGTGGCGCTGCCACCTGCCCCTCCTCCGCAGCCTGTTCGACCGTTAACTTACGCTAACGCTGGCGCCCGGCCGTACGCTCCTCCGGCTCCTCACGCCTACCGGATCATCGGCACCTTCCACGTGCCGTCGCCACCTTCCCGTCCGATTCCCGTCCCTTACTCGGCCGCTGGAGCCTCTGTCTTCAACTCATGGCGAACACCTGATAACCGGCCAATATGCTATTCATGCCGTTTTCCGGGCCAGATAGCACGATTCTGTCGCCGTCACAGCCTCCGTTTACCTGACAGTGGGGGCGCCTCAAGCTACATTCCTGCTTGACTTCCGCGTCATGACTCATCTAATCTTCCTCCGGACTCGTTTTACAGTCGCCACCCCTTGCATTCACGCCGGTCACCTTCCTTACGTCGCCGATCCATTTTCCCAATGGTTCGCCGACCCAGCCCTGCCTGAGAGGAAACCTAACAGCCGCAATTCCAGAAGTAATAACTGCGTTTATGTCGAAAATTTTAAGGCCTCATTCTTCCCCGGTGAACGAAATTGAACTGTCCGTAAACGGCGTCACCGTACACTCACTTATTTACATCGGAGCCGCCGTTTCTATTATTAGTGAGAAGCTATGCCGAAATTTGAACAACGTGACCACTCCACTTACCTCTCTTTCTCTGCGTACGGCAACCTCGCATCGCATTCAGCCTGCAGCATCGTGCACAATCCGGGTCGTCATGTTGTCGAATGTGTCGTCCTATCTCGTTCCTCGCACGACGTTATCCTTGGATGGAATTTCCTATCAGCTCTTGTCGACTGCGCTCGTGCCGAACTTACGTTATCAGTGCCGTGCTTTGACCATGACGACCACTGTTCTCCTAAAGTTGTTGCCGCCTCTGACATCGACATCGCACCTTTTTCCGCCGCTGTGACATGTAACTCTGCGGCGAACTCATCTGTTCTGTTTACGCCGTCAGCCACTTGTGCGCGCCGCCGAAACTTTCTGCTTCCGTTTGCTGTCGTCACTTTTTGCAACGGTTCTGCTGCCCTTTACGTGTGCAATCCATCCACCTATCCATCATCCCTACTCCGCGGCGAGTGACTGAAGCTTTCGATTGCGTCCTCCCGGCTACCATGTTTGGTGATACAGCATCACTTCTGATTTGTGCCATCACTTCTCCCGCCGCGACCGATGCCCCTGTAGACGTCTTCGCTCGTGCCATCGACGGAGAACTCACACCTGCGCAGCACACAGAAATTATCAAGCTCCTCCAGCGTTTTCGTGCCTCATTTGACATTGACCAACCATCCTTGGGCCGAGCGTCCGCAGTCGTTCACCTTATCGACACCGGTCAACAAACACCATTGCGCCAGCGTCTGTATCATGTGTCGGCCGCTGAACGCCGGATCATCGACCAGCAGGCTGACGACATGCTAGAACGTGGCATCATCCAGCCCTCTAACAGTCCCTGGGCATCTCCGGTTGTCCTTGTTTAAAAAAAAGAGATGGCTCCATAAGGCCTTAACCGAAGAACGCGCAAAGATGTCTATCCTCTGCCGCGCGTCGACCATGCCTTAGACAGTCTACAGGGAGCGGAATTGTTTTCCTCGCTGGATCTGCGCTCCGGGTACTGACAAGTGCCAATGGGAGAGACCGATCGCCAAAAGACAGCCTTTGTAACACCTGATGGCCTACATGAATTTACCATCATGCCGTTCGGCCTCTGCAACGCGCCTGTCACTTTCGAACGAATGATGGACGCCGATCTTCGAGGGCTGAAGTGGAAAACGTGCCTCTGTTATTTAGATTACACTGTGATTCTTTTCCACCGACCTTGCGTCGCACCTCAGCCGCCTCGAGCAAGTCCTTGCGTGCCTCTCCACTGCAGGACTGCAACTAAAATTGACATGCCACTTCGGCGCTCGCACACTTACTATTCTCGGCCATGTAGTTTCAAAAGACGGTATCCTCACGGACCCTACGAAACTTGGCGCCGTATCCGAGTTCCCTAAACCAACCACCATGAAAGAGCTTCGCAGCTTCATCGGCCTATGCTCATATTTCCGACGCTTCGTCCGTAACTTTGCCTCTATCATCGCCCCCTTGACGCAGCTTCTCACCGGCAGTTCTGACCTATCAGCCTGGTCCCCGGCGTGCGAGTACGCGTTCCAAGAACTGCGACGCGTTCTCACCTCTCCTCCAGTACTTCGACACTTCGATCCCTCTGCTCCAACTGAGATCCATACAGACGGTAGCGGTGTCGGGCTCGGCGCTGTTCTTGCACAACGCAAGGATGGCTTCGAAGAATACGTCGTCGCGTATGCTAACCGTGGCGAACACCTGGTGCCTTTCCCCTTACCAAAGCCAAGGCGACCTACTCGGTTACTGAGAAGGAATGTCTGGCTATCATTTGGGCTATCGGAAAATTTCGTCCTCATGTGTATGGGCGTCCATTTGACATCGTGACCGACCATCTTGCCCTATGCTCGTTACCTTCACTAAAAGATACAACTGGTCGGCTTGCTCGTCGGGCATTGCGCCTACAAGACTACGACATCCGCGTTGTTTATCGCTCAGGCCGAAAGCATTCAGATGCAGACGCTCTATCCCGGCCCCTCCTGCCTTCTGGTCAAGTTCTCTTGTCTATTTCCACCTGCGGTACCTTCGCCCTCAAATTTCCGACATGCCATCATAGCAGCGCAAAGACCCATGGATCTCTTCGCTTATAGATTTCCTGTCTAGCCAGTCGCCAGCGCTGATCTCTCGGACGCTCCGTCGCCAAGCCACGCCCTTCATCATTCTGGATAACCTGCTGTACCGCTGCAACCACAAATCCAGCAGCTGCAAGTGGTTGCGTGTTATTCCCCGACAACGGCGCTCCGACTTCTGCGCCACGTTCCACGACGACCCACAATGAGGCCACGCTGGTGTATTAAAGACATACTCTCGCCTCCAGCTTAGGTACTACCGGCGCGGTATGTACCGTTTAGTTCGCCAGTATGTCCGGTCAAGCCCCATGTGCCCACGACGCAAGACGCCACCTCAACATGCCGCCGGCCCCTTGCAACCTTTACCATGTCCCCCGAAAGCGTTCGACCACGTCGGCATTGACCTATACGGTCCGCTCCCCACAACACTCCAAGCGGCAACCGCTGGGTTATTGTTGCTATCGGCCACCTCACGCGATACGCTGAAACTTAAGCCCTAGCATCTGCCACAGCAAAAGCCGGCGCCAGTTTTATCCCTCAAAACCTGATTTTACGCCATGGAGCACCTAGAGTATTGAGCGACCGCGGTCGCGTTTTCGTCTCCGACGTCTCATCATTCACCGTATTACCACGGCATATCATGTTGAAACTAATAGGATGACATAGCGCTTCAACCGCACCCTTATCGACATGTTGGCCATGTATGTTTCATCTGACCACTCGAATTCGGATCGCATTCTGCCTTTCGTCACCTACGCTTACAATACCGTCACGCAAAGCACCCCAGGGTTCTCCCTTCTTTTTCTCCTTTACGGACAAAAACCTTCATGCACTATGGACACGATTCCATGTTACCAGCAAGATGCTTCGGAGTCGACGACTTTTTTTCGAGTGGCAGTATACGCCGAAGACTGTCGCCAACTCGCTCGTTAGTTCATCCCAGGACCAGTGGCGCCAAAAGCATCGCCACGACGCATCCACTACGGCTACGTGCTTTGCTCCTGGTTCACTGGTCTGGTTGTGGGTCTCCAGGCCTTTCCTCCAAGCTGCTCTCCAAGTACCACGGCCCTTATCAGCTACTGAAACAAACATCCGCGGTAAACTGCCTCATCGACCCGATGGAAGCGTCTTCCGACCAGCGTCGTCGCGGCCAGGAAATTGTCCACGTCTCCCGGCTCAAGCAGTACCATGACCCCCTGTGTCCTCCTGTCCTTAGGTCGCCAGTATGGCTACTCTTTCGGTGGGGAGTCATTGCACAGAAGGCACTGGGCAGTGGGCATGGTGCTGGTGAAAAATGAAGACGACGACGAGGCTTGCCTGTTTCGCTATAGCACCGACTTGTTGCGGCCTACCGCTGCAAACCTACATCTAGTGCTGCTAGGCGAACACCCCCGTTGTAATATATATATATATATATTTATATATATATATATATATATATATATATATATATATATATATATATATATATATATATATATTAGTTTTCGTTTACCAGTATAATGCCTCCATTGTGCCATCATTTCGTCAAATAACTGCTCAAGCAGGGACCTAGAAATGACAGCTTAAGAAAAAATAAATACTCTGCATAAATATTAACACTTTACATATACAAGGGACGTTCCGAAAGTAAGCTTCGTAATTTATTTTCACATTGAAATTTTATCGCCAAAGAAGCAAAACACCATGGCAGCATGAACTATGCACCTTGGACTATTTTTCCGCATAGTTGCCACCGATATTTCATTGCACGCTACGACATTTGTCGTAGTGTGCAATCAGTTTGAAGAAACCACTCTGGTAAAACTCTGTGCTCTGCGATGCAAGGCCTGACACATGACCTCTTCACCATACACGATTTGTAGGCGTTCATTGATGACCGACACACTAGTCCCACGTGCCCATTCATACCGGATAACAACAGCACGCCCTTCCATTGGCGACCACGTTGTCAGCACACGTCTGCCTGCCATCGTGATTTGTACTCGAATAACCTCGGGCAACGCGGTCTGATGCTCCTCTCGCCTTCAGCGGCTCTGCGCATGCGTCGTTCCTCCTCCGCTGACGCTCCATCCGTCGTTGAACCAGAAATGGGCGTAGATTCTTATGGAGATTGTTTGTTTCTTCTGGTGTACCATCTTCTCTTTAAAAAAATGACGAAACTTTCGGAACCCCCAACTGCCGCTGCTGTGGCATTCACCAGGCTACGCTTCCGCATATGCTGTGGGAGTGCCCAGCACAGTACACACAGACTAACACCACGAGACTCTCGTCGAGGTTGCATGAGGCTCTGCGGAGCTCCACCCTCGACGACCAAACTTGGGCGACCCAGCACGCCCGTGAGGCGGCGGCGAGGCAAGCCCTCGACGTCCCTTCGTGGGAGGCTTAGGCCCGGCCGTCATAAAGTGCTGATTGTACAATAAATGTTTATTCCTCCTCCTCCTCCTCGGAACGTCCCTCGTATATATGAAGTGTTAATAGTTATTTTTTTTATTTATTAGATACCTGCATCGCCCATGCGGGCATTACAGCAGGGGGGATTACATATTAAAGGAAGGAACAAGTAATCACATACATAAAGCGTGATAAAACGCATCATTGTTTTCAATATTAACAATGTCAGGCGAAAGAGCATTCCATTCTCTGATAGACCGAACAAAAAAAGAATACCTAAAGACGTCACCCTTGAAAGGGTACTCGCAGACTTTTAGCGCATGGTCGCGTCCCAACGACGTATAAGTAGGCGACTTAATATACTTTCTCTCTCAATCCCTGTTTTTGAATAATAAACAGCGTGGAAAAATTTCAACCTCAGGTTTTTTCGCCGGTCTTTTAATGCCTGCCACGATAATTTAATTTTTCTTTCTGTCATACTTAATCTTCTACTATAGTCATTAAGAACAAACCTAGCTGCTCTATTCTGCACTCTTTCAAGCTGTTCTGTGCGATCAGCCGTGTACGGATCCCAACAAATACAACCGTAATCAAGTAAACTACGAACATAAGTGAAATACAATTGCTCTTTTAATTTATTCGGTATTTGACTGAAGTTACGGCGGAGGAAACCCAATGAACGTATTCCCTTATTTTTAATATGCGTAATGTGCCTGTTCCATCTTAAGTCAGACGTCATTAAACATCCTAAATATTTGTATTCGTCAAGTTTCTTTAATGCCATATTACTCAAGGTATAAGTGCATGACTCAAATGCGCGCTTCCTTGAAAAGGTGACGTGAACACATTTTTCAACATTTAGTGACATTTCCCACGTATTGCACCACGTTCCTATAAGGTCTAAATCAGTCTGTAATAATGAAATGTCATTTGCGTTATCTCTGACTATAAATGACACAGTCATCCGCAAACATTCTAAATGAAGACGTAAGATCACTTTCAATATCGTTAATAAAGAGTAGAAATAAAAGGGGACCTAAAACTGATCCCTGAGGAACACCTGAGGTAACTGGAACATATACAGAAGAAAAACCGTTGAGCACCACAGACTGCTCTCTTGCACGAAGATATTCGGCAATCCAAGCTATGACACTATTGTCCAACTTGTAGGCCTTAAGTTTTGAGATGAGAAGATCATGTGCAACGACACCAAAGGCTTTTTTGAAACCTAGAAATATGCAGTCTATTATTTTGGTTTTGTCTATTGCCGAGGCCAGATCATGAAAGAATTCTACTAACTGTGTAGAGCATGAAAAACCTTGTCGAAAACCATGTTGACTAGAACTTAGAATATTGTGCTTAACTAAGTGCGACATGATTGAAGTATAAATTATGTGTTCCATTAACTTGCATGTGATACTCGTTAAAGATATCGGTCTGTAGTTTTCAACGGCACTTCTCGATCCGCCTTTGTGAATGGGTACAACCCGTGCCAGCTTCCAATCACACGGTAAACAAGACTCAGATAAACACTTTGTAAATAACCGAGAAAAGTAAAAACACAATATTCCAGAACAGTTTTTAAGAATCGCTGCCGGAATATCATCAGGGCCACAAGCGGTCGTCGGCTTCATCTCCTGCAGTAATTTACGCAAACCTTCTACACCAAATATAACCTCAGGCATTTGTTTAATGTCCATTTGGCAGATCACATTAAGAGTACGAGAACGCCTTGGTCTAAACACCGACAAGAAAAAAATCACTAAAAAGTTTCACTTTGTCTTCATCAGCGTCAATTATGGTTTCAGAGCTCTTTAAAGGGGGGATAGAATTGTTTTCTTTACCGTTACACCTAACAAATCTCCAGAACTCACACTTCACACCAAGGTTTTCACACTTCAACTTCACACCAAGGTTTTCGAAATACGTATGCTTGGCCTGCTCCGCAAGATTCTGAAAGCTTTTTTTCAAACATTTCAGTTCTAACCAAGTATTCGGGGACTTCGCTCTCCGAAACTTGAGATAAGCTCTCCTAATTTTTTGTATTAGTGTGCGCAGCTGGTGATTAAACCAAGGCTTAAACCAATGTATCGCGCAATTCAAACAGCTTGTCTTTAAACAGCTTCCATAACTCTTCAATGCTCAATTCATCAACTAATGCATCAAAGGTAGGAAAATATGACTCAAACGCTGAAATTATAGCCGCGAAATCAGCCCTCTTATACACGTAAATCTTTCTGGGTTCCTTCTTCGGCACGGACACATATTGAACGTTTATATCAGCAGTAAAAACACAATGGTCACTTAAGCCGGGAAGTACATTCACATTTGTTAAAATGTTCGGGACATTACATAAGAGCAAATCAAGTACGTGACCTGTGCTGTCGCTCCGTGACGCATCACGAATGTACTGTTGAAACGTAAAATCACAGACGAGATCAAAAAATGCAGAGTACACATGGCCAGTGACCGACGCTACCGGGTCATCGCACGACCAGTCTATACCCGGAAGATTAAAATCTCCCCCTAGTATTATGATATCGTTCTCAAGCGTATCAAGGAAAGCAGACAGCTGAAGAAACTGGTCGTATGATGTTCCGGGAGGACGGTAATATGATCCAATAACTAGACTTTTCCCATTAGATAGCCTCACTTTGCAAAAAACAGACTCAAGATCGGCTGTAGAACCTTCCAGTGGAACACAAGATAAGCTTGAGTGAACAAGAATAAATACCCCTCCCCCTCTTGCTCCTCGATCACGTCTGAAACAATGATAGCCATCTGGAAAAACTTCAGAATTTAAGACACTCGAGTCCAACCATGACTCGGTGCTAATAACTATTGACGGCTCAAGTGATCTAAGGATATGGAAAGAATCGACTTTATTTCTTATGCTCCTGCAGTTTATCACCAAAACGCTGAGCATTTCCTTTATGTTAGTCACTGGTGATGGTCACATCTGCTTCACTTTCTTGGTCACGCTATCAATCTGATAGCGGTTGTTGCCCATGTACAAGGTATCAAACTTCAGTACTGCTTTTATACCTTCTTGCCTATTCTGTTTCGCAAAATTCCATAATAGGCTTCTTTTATCCCTCACCACGCGTGAAAAATCTTCGGAAATGCTGTAGTTCGTGCCCTTTAACTTGCGTGCATTATTTAACACTTGTTGGCGTTCTTTGAAAGAGGAAAACTTCACTATAATTGGGCGGACTTTATCTGCTCGATAGGTTCCTATCCTGTGAGCGCGCTCAATTCCAACATCATTAAGTTCCAGTTTAGTGCGGCACAGGTTTGAGACAAGTTCACTTGATTTAGTTGCGTTTTCGCCAGTATCACTATCTTGAAAACCATAAAAAAGTAGATTATCCCGCCTTTGACGATTCTCAATATCGTCAACTTTTGAACAAAAAGTCGACAATGTTGCCCGATTCTGACGCTGCTGTGCCTCAACGTTAGCCAGTGACGAACGAATATCATCCACTCCTGTGATTGTTTCTTCTAATGACACAATACGTGCCTTTAGTTCTATTTCAGCAGAGAACTTGTTCTCCATTGCTGACAGCTTTTTCAATATAGTGTTTTGGCCTTCAAGAATTCGTTCAAACTGTGCAGTATTGGGCCCTGGGTTCGGCTCTATATCGCCTCCACACAGCAGCAAAATCAGTAAATAGAAAGCGGAACGCCTCCAAACAACAAACTGACGTCGTACGAGCACCCTGCGCGACTTCAAAGAAACACACTGCTTTGAACACAAGAAAAACAGAGTTTGGGGCGGAACCGGCAAAGCAATGCATACATTAACCGAAGAATAGTGTTTGTGACTAACCTGCGAAAGCAGTAAACAATACATAAGGGTTGATGCCATGTCGCCGGTGCCACGCCCCGTCGTCGTAGTGCCGCTTCGAGGCTTTTGTAGCTGAAGGATACCGCCAGCATTTCCCAGGGCACACAGTTGCCATTCGTGAAGTGGGAAGAAGTCAGATTCAGCGAGCGCCGGGCACGTCTGTTGGTCCCAGAGCCACGTAAAAGGTAGTCCATCGCAGTTCACTTCCAGCTGGGCGTCGCCGCCTACGTACGCTGATGCCGAAGTGCAGCGTGACACAAAAACGTCCATGAGGCCAATCTGCGAAAGCAGTAAACAATACATAAGGGTTGATGCCATGTCGCCGGTGCCACGCCCCCAGAACGTTTTATTTTTTTTCTAGGCCCCTGCAATTTTTTTCAGATACAATATGTGGCTAAGCGGGCATTAACAGCAAGAAGATTTTTGACGATAATTTCGCGAATCACCTACAATGGGCTAATGAACTTTTCAGTGCCTCACTTTAGGGCATATGTAATTACAAAATTCAAGCCAAGGAGTAGCGAAGCCATGTCTGCTTATCAGAAATAAGGGCTTTTCAAATTCAATTGGAGCATGAAATCTCGAGCTATAGAGAAAAAATAAGATTACCTGTCGAAAAGTTGCATGAGAAAAAGCTCTGAACCGGGAAATATACCAAGATCTGGTATTACGTAGAATTCACACTACTTCAGTTCTTTTCAGAAAAAAAGGTCAGACTTATGTGCAAATAAATGCATTACAATTTTCTTTAGTACTCTGCAGTTAATAACTTGTTTCTGTCGCAGCCGTGAAAAGGACGCATGCATGCGCTCTACGTTTATTGAAGCAAATAATAAACGTTGACATGCCGTAATTTCCGGGTCTAGACACCCTGATTTCTGCCCTCCCCCTCCCCCCAAAAAATCTAGCATCAGATGTTCATTCATGCCTATTGAAGAAGGAATTCAAACAAGATACCGCAGAAATTCATTCGGTAGCACAACTCGAACCATTGACAAGGAAAACAGGAGCCTGTACGATAACCACTCAGTCATCGCCCAAGTGATGTTGCTGTTACTAACGCTACTACAACCGCCACTAACGCTATTGTTGCTGTCTAGAAGTACCAATAACTTAGGCGACTTGATGAAAGACAGGACTGGGGTTTTTTCTTAGTACGTAAAACGAGTCTTTTGTAGTGGCATGCCATTCTTTAAATGAGGCGCGACTGTACTTCAACATCCCGTGAGGACTATATTGGGTTTATAGCTGGAAATAATACAGAGGGCAATGGTGTTTTATCGTGTAATAATAAACGCTCTTTCTGTGGGGGTGTAAGGTTGTGAGCTTTAAATTAATAAAAGCAACCTTTCGTGTGCATTTACTTACATTTAAATACTTAAACTATTGAGAAGGTCGTCTTCGCGAGAAATCTCGCCGTGATGATGCATGAAAAGTGTGCATAATCGGCGCGCAAAAGCTGTTGCTGAGTGCATAAGTGATTCTCAAGATTGAAGGAAAATTATTATTAATTAATACTATTTGTTTTGAAAACATATGTACACTTGACAGGGAAAGAAAAGCGAGAAGCAGGCGGGCAACTGCCACTGGAAGGGGCACAACGCCTGCCTACTCTTCAGAAAGGAGGAGACAGAAACATAGAAATGGAAGATAGGAAGAAGGGAAGAAAATATGAAAGAAAGAGCAAAACGGGGACACATCTCAAAGAATAGGAGAAATGAGACGTTGGTTGAAATGACAGACGTACCAAATAAATTTATAATGTAGAACATATACATGTATGATGCAGCACGTTAGAAGAGCACTGGCATAAAATTTGCAACTGCATCAAAATGCAGCAGGAACGTTATATAATAATTTTTCTAGCGTCCTTATGCCGACGCTTTAGTTTGCTTGACAAGAGATATTTATTACCTGTCCTTTAACTGGTCAGTTCACTATCGAGCGCCACCTCATCCGGCCAGCAATATTGCTAACGCAAACTCGCGCTGAAGCGATTACGGCAAAGAGGCGCGCATGCCATTCCAATATATAGGGAGGCTGCAGCGTCACGGGCAAACTATGCATATATAGTTTCACGAAAGTTCCAAGCTCTAAATTTACAGTGGCCACATGATATGCTCACGCCGATCACAAACTAGTTGTGGCGTTAGTGAATTCATATTTTATTTTCTTTATACTGGACGTTTTTTTCTAATCCAAGCGCTTTTTTTTTCTCGCAAGAACCAGCGACACCTAAAAACCAAAAGAACTTTCACCTTTGACAAATGAATATTTTTCACTAACCTATAACTACTGACCGCTTTCTAAGGGACAAATACATAGGCAAAAGCAGCTTACGGGAACGAATCATCAAGGTCACAGAGCATTAGTCATTGTCAGAGTATACGCCACCTAAGAGAGGGCATTGCTAAGCGACCCGTGTGTCGTATTTTGCTCCATCCGCTTTTCTCATCAAAGCGTTTTTACTGCAGCTCAGTTCCACACGTGTTCCCAAAACAGTTTATTTTTTATTATTATTTTTTTGTACGGCTTACACTGAGGGACACGCGCGATTACGTTTCCTTTTCTTGGTCCGACAAAGCTGAACACCTAAGTCACTCGCCATTTCGCAGGAGCGCAGAACTCGCTGCAAGAGGCGCAGTGAGTTTCGCCGGAACACACAAAACCGCTGTGCGTGCGTCGCAGTCATCCGACGGCGATCCCGGCGGTGGAGGGTTGTGTGTCCCCTCTGCCAAATTAGGCGCTGCACGGCACATTTAAGCGCGCGCGCTGCCACGGCCGCAACAGCGCGGCGACGCCGCCGCCCACGCCGCATACAAGGCCGCGTGCGCGAATCCGGCAAGATAAAGCGACCTCGGGCGCGTCATAAAACGGGGTTATAACCGCTTCCCTCGCCACCCCGCGGTCAGGCGCGGGGTGCTAACGCAAACGGCCCGCGCGGGCGCACGCACGCACTGCGCGCCCCGCTGCGTTGCTGCCTCGATGGCCCCTGGCCGCGCTCCCGACGCTCCCTCTAGGCCAACAACGCTCCTCGCGGGCCGCCATGCGCGGGCTCCGGCCCAAGAATTATGCCCCTCGTATGTTTCCCGTCTGGCCCATAAAATAAAAGCGCTCGGACTCCGACACCGCCAGCAGGAGAGCCAGAGAGAGAGAGAGAGAACTTGGAGAGAGTAAAGAATAAGTGAAGAAATTCGCGAAAACGAAAATAAAACGCGACCCTGCCTTTGGTGTCTCGGGGAAAATAGCGCACGCCGAAGGGAGGCCACAGTGCACGCCGGCTGCGTTGCACAAACACAAACGCACGCCGCCGCTTAAAATTACATCGCCTTTCCCCTTATAGGCAGCGTGGCCACGGCCCTATGTAGTGCGTCGGCGCATGTGCTCATGCGCACCCGTAATGCGTGTCGCATGAGTCGTCACGTAGATAATGGCGATGAGGCTCTTTTCCCTGCTGGCGGGAACCGTTGCAGGCTGGAAGAGAAACGGAGAGAGAAGAGGGAGAGAAGCTGTTGGACAAGTCGCACTCAGGTAAGTTCGGATGAGTGCCCCCCAGGCGGCCTCAGCCCTGTATGCGCTTAAATCACGAATAACCGTAAACACCATGCGAGTCTACTACGCGCGTGCGTGTAGGTGTACGTGTTTATAGGACGTGGCCACTGTTTCGAAATATCTGATGTCAACGGCTTGTTTTCATTATTAGATGTGCGTGTTGTCGTCGGTCACGTGTTCCTGAAGTGCAAGCTCCCTGTGTACTTGAGAGTAGAGCGCAGGTGACACGTTCACTCACGGAACCTTACGGAGCAGGTAACACGTTTAGTGAAAGGTCATTGTTACGAAATAGCTTGAATCGAACTATCGTTTTAACCGAAATTTACCGCACCACGACCGAAGCGCATGTATTGCATCTGGTTATTCCAAGTACACACTTGTGGGGAACCCACTTATTACGAGCCGGCCGGAATTCAGCGACCCATATGAGGCTGACAAAGGTACCGACCTCCTTAATTCGCTCATTCTGGATTTTCACGCGCACGCGTTCTGGAGGCAGCGGATGACTCAGAACTGTAGTGGCCTGTACAGAAGCAAGCAACAAACAGTCGGCGAAGAGCCATATATACGAAAACTTACATGCATTTGCACTCGCCGACACAGTTATTCCTGTTATTTGTTGCTCCGGCCACAGACAATGAAATCGCTGACCTTGTGTGCGTGTAGGTGAAGAAGGGAACGCGAATGCATCGTACTATAGGAATTTTCTGCCCCCTCCTTTCTGAAGAGGAGGCAGGCGTTGTGCCCCTTCCGGTGGTAGCTGCCAGCCTGCCCCACACTTTCCCTTTCCTGTCTAATGTAGATATGTTTTTAAGACAAACAAATAAATAAGTAAATAACTAAATAAACAAACACAAACAACGTTGCAGACGAGAAACATCCTTCATTTGCTTTGTAACAGAACGAAATGCGGTGGCGGTTAAGAAGGCCTTACGGGGTGCGAGAATAAACTGGAAAACGCACTACTGCAGCCAGGAATAAACCTTTAACACACACTGCTGAGCATACAAGTGCTGAAAAAACACCTAAATAAAGATGTTGCGATAATGTCGGTAAATAATGTTAGCTTTTATAAATTCGTGGTTTAAAGACCTCAAGAGTCTTCCTGTACAATCACGAGCAGCTTTAATATGATATCGCTTATATCAAAGTAGTTCTTCTAACGAATGAACCAGTGCACAGAGCCCATGGTACTTAGAAGATGAAGCACGCGTTCATCCAGAGTTTGGCATGTCGAGCTCTCCATTATTAAGCAGTCTATGAAAGATATCGGCGCAGCGAGACAATGACGTTCTGACGGTCTGGCACAGACGCCGCCGGCGACTCGGTCGCTGTGCCTTTAAAGGCAGGCAACCGGCAACAACTTCCCAACTTTGTGAACACAAAGTAGACACGCGGAACGGCACAAAACTGCACAATGTCATGGTGCGGTGACGTCGCGGAAGAGGCAATCTGTGTAGATGCAAGTGGTGAGAGTAAGCTAGACCTGATACGCAAATCGAGATAGAGCTCAGTGGCTGCGTAGTATGAAAGAGATCCCTGAATAGAAAAGCCAGACAAGATCAAAAAGCCCAAGACTTAGAAGCGAGACGAGAAAATCGTACAATATGCATATGAGTGACCGGGTGGACGTTGCACCTGCAGAGGTAGCGCCTAACGCGTCGAGCATTATAGTTAGGAGTCCCTGGATTTTCCTGGGACGTTCTAGTGATGCACTCGCCATATGGTATTGCGATTTCAAATGATTGCCTGAGAGTTATGCTACAGGTATGCATTTCGTTTTCTTCGGTTCACTTACGACAGGCTACGACGAGGCTTCAGTTTCGAATAAAAGAATTGTACAAAAATAAGCTTATTCGGAATGGCCACTTTTGAGGCCAATCACTTGTCCTCACCCGTGGTGTCGCCAACCTCTACACAAGTGTGATGGCGCTGTGTTATCAAGGTAAGTGTAAGAGAGAATAAACAATCAAGGCATGTATCTATCGCTTATACTGACGTTTAACTTTCATTTCCAAAAATATCAGCGGTAAAGAAACTGTACGTTCATTAAAATCTCGTTAAATGTTTCCTGAAAGCTGCCTGATAAGCGTACTCACTCCTGCCATTCAGTTACAGATGCTTTACAGTGAAATATGGTGAATCATTCGTCAGATTTTCTAAATGGTGTGAAACATGGCAAATGAATATTAACTTCCGTAAGACTGTCGTTATGTTCTTCTCTAATAAAGCTAACCCGTTCCTTTTCAGCTACGAATTTACCGATAATTTAATTCAACGCGTTTCTGAATATAAATATCTTGGTCTCATGTTCACCACTAACCTGTCCTGGTCAAAGCACATTGATTCCATTACTACAAAAACTCGGTTATTTACGTCGTACTCTGTCTAATTCTCCGCGCGACACTAAATTACTGTTATATAAAGCTATTGTTCGCCCTATACTTGAGTATGGTAGTATCATTTGGAATCCCTAAAAGCAGTACGAAATAGATAGAGTTGAGGCCATCCAAAGGAAAGCCATTAGATTTGTCTACCGACGTTATGACCACCAGTTCTCACCATCGTCAGTCATGTCCTCACTCAGCCTAACATCTCTCGCCGAACAGCGACACGTTAATTCATTAAAATTTTTTCATGGCATTATTCACTCATCTTGTCGCCTCTCCAGTAATGAATATATTACCTTTGCAAAAATCTCTTCTAGTAGGAGACATCACACGCTTAACATTACACCATTTTTTGCACGGACTAATACTTTTAAGTATAGCTTTTTCCCTAAAACAATTGAAACATGGAATTCGCTACCAGGAACCAACCGTTTTATCCCATTAAATGAATTCTTGTCTGTGCTCCCACGTTGCGTCTAAACCTTCTTTCTTTGTTGCCTATTGTATTTCTTTCTTGTATTATAGTGTATTATCCACTCCTGCTATAGCCCCACCAGGGGCTGCAGTATGTGTAAATAAATAAATAAATAAGTGCAGTGGCATGTATAGGTGAGAGAGAGAGGGGGGGGGGGGTTATTCGACGGAAAACACAGAAGCTGGCTTGAGCTTGCATGATCTATGCTACTCTGCGCTGCGGAAAAGCGGAAATGAAAAGAAGGAAAGAGGGATGATGAGGATCGATTAGGAGGATGCATAAAGTTGGATGCGCAATCAGATGCGTTCGAGGCGCCAGCCGATGCGTTCGGTACGTTCGAGACACTAGCCCAGTACGATGCTGTGCAGATGTTCCCGCGTATCCTTCAATGTTGAAGTGTTGCGTATTTTGGTTAAAGTCATTCGTTTAATGTAAAGCCGCCACTCCTCAAACACAGGCTTAATATCGCATCAGAGAAGAGATTGGTGTCTATCACACATCATGAGCCCATCGGCACGCACCCAGCATAATGCAACTGCTTAACATCAATTTGCTATAACGTATCAGAGCGACTTTTCTAACATATTTCAGCCCGGAAGAAAGTTCTCGGCATTAAAGTTCATAATTGACCACGTGTCGCTATATTTATCTCGGAAATGCGGACAGCTACAGTGGTCCCACGACGCCGCGCTGCGACAGTCGATGAGGCATTAGATGAAGCCAACGAGCTCGCACAGCAGCACGCTCAGCGAGGTGCCTCAAAAGAGCCCAGCGCATGCTGTGCCCAGGGATGCAGCACGGAAAGGAGTGGGACGAAGGAAGGGCGCCAAGGCAAGCAACGGGAAGGAGGGGGCGTATAACACAGGACAGCGGGTTTGGTCTGCGGGCGCTGTAAATCACATTTCAAACCGAGCGCCTTTCTCACTGAGCCGGCAGGCCAGGCCAGCGAGGTGAAGGGCGGTTGGGGGGCGGGCAACGGAAGAAATGGGGTGGCCGCCGGTTCGAGCCCGCGGCGTCGTGCTGGAGCCAGCAGCGCGCGTTTAATGGTGCTCGTAAGCGCTGGCCCGGGCAGTTAAGGTTGACGCCGCTATTACATTTTGTCACATAAAGGCTGAGTTATGGCCGAACCCCAGGGATGTTGTAATTGTTTCTCGTCCCGCCTTTTTTTCCTCCTTTCTTTCTCCCGTGGCCGCTCTCGCGCCTGCCTTTGCTCGAATCCCGTGAGCTCGGAGATATATATATATATGGAAACGTCCACAGGCACCCGTGTGTCTGTGTGTTTGTGGGAAAGTGGGGCCTAGGGAAGAGAGACGCGGGGCCGCGGCGCAGTGTTTCTAATTTCTTGTCCTTTTACGACACGCCGCTTTCTTCGCGCCGCACCGCGCGGTGAAAAACCGGCAGGCTGAAACGAAATGTATATGTGTTCTTTTTCTGCCGTAATCAGGCCCCACCAGGCGCGCACTCCGAGCGATTCACCTACCACCGACCCTGTGCCGGTAGCCGTTTGGAAGCGTTCGCTATACGCGAGCAGGCCGTAAGTTTCGCCGAAGAGTTAGGGGAGAAAAAAAAATATAGAAAGAATAGAGAGAGTGGAGGCCCAGAGTTTTTAGCTCTCTCCCAGTGTGCCCTCGGACTTGTTCTCGGGCTTTGAATTATTCTTCCAGGAGTTAAGGCTCACGACCCTTTGTGTCAGAGACATTTTGCTTTGCTCAAGAAGCCGCTGAAAAGGGCACACCAAATAAGTTTCCCGCGGACGCTGCTCAAGCATGTGGAGGCACTGGAGCACACGGAAGTCTTTTATGTAAGCAAGCACGGGTAGCGAAGATGCGCGTCTTAAGAGCGCATAGCAGATTGGGTGTCGCTTGAATGGTCGTTTGCATCGGTCGCCAACCTAGTTGCACCTTAACGACCTGCAGTAAAATTGAATTGTATTCGTACCGCAACAAGCTGTGGCGGCGTCACCGGGGACAGAGCTCCTTGGAATCACGTGGTCGTTGTTCAGGTGCGGAGCAGGAAAATAAATGCATCGCGAAAACAAATAATCCATAAACAGCACTAGCTACCACCACTCTGTTGGGGAACATTATGTAGTATAGCCACATAAAGAGCCTCGCTATAGTCATAGTGACATAGCACTGCTTACATCTGAATAAGCGCTTCGTATGTGGTGCAAAAATACGAAAAAGTATGGTGTATTAATCTCAAGAGATGAAATATATATATACAGGGTGTGCCAACTATCATGCACCAAGATTTACAAATTGCCAGGTAGCTGGACAGAAAAGAGGTAATGTTATTCGCCATTGCTTGTAGATACTCAGATTATATTTTGCATTGCGCCTAAATACATAATCATTCTTAATTAATTATTCAGCTCCTCCAATATTATAATTAGATGAAGAGTGTCAATGAGAAAATTGTAGAGCAAATGAAAAACTCCCGATACAGCGTTTGTGTGCTCAATACGTGCTACATGAAAGTGTTTTTTTCGAGCGTGAAAGAAGCCCGTGAATACACGCAATATTGCCGCGCGACTGGCCGCTCGAGGCACTTTGCACGCATTCGCGGGGCTGTTTCACTCTTGGAAAAATACTTTTATGTAACGCGTATTGAGCTACAGAAAGCTGCATCGGGAGTTTTTCATGTTGCTCTACAATTTTCTCAGTGAAGTGTTGCACGGAGGGCAGCAAGCTCAGAGGCCGTCGTCGATGTCAAATGGAATGTTCAGATCATATGGAATGGCGTGTCCGTCGGTGTAAACATGCAGGCGGACGCGGTGGTCTTCTTTCAAAACAATGATGTTGGCCGTTTCAGAGCTGCCGATTACATGCTTCGCTCCAGAGATGTCGTTCAATGGTAAAGACGTGCTGTGTGTGTCATAGATGTGGCTGAAACTTGTACGCAGTCTTGCAACCTGTGAAGACCAAAACACTGCAATCATTCAGCAAGAAAATTGTGCCTAGGTGTCATAAATATGCATCTTATTAGAAGAGAGTACCCTCTCGACGTTGCTAACTGAAAGTTGTTGTAATTCGGCTTATATTATGAAGTAAGATGTTTTTAAATGCTACCTATTGAGTTACGCTGGTGCATTGCGATGAAGTTGGACAGATGGCCGAAGGGTCAATGTTAAAAAATCCTGGGCATGTGAAAGGTGGTCGAGTGGAACAAATGCCGGCATGTGTCATGAAGACTAGATTCACTTGTAGCCAATGACTTTCTCATCTCACTCCTTCATATGCTGGTAGGAAGACGTGTATGTGACATCATTCTGCAAAGCGTCCTGCATCTGCTGACGTGTCACGCCGGACTCCCAGATTCAGATATCTGATATATCGATATCTGGTCTATCCTTGACAATGACCCGATAAGGCCTAAGAATAGCCAGGCTGAGAAGTGTGAAGTTTAACACTCGGCCTTCAAGGCCTCCTTGACAGGTCGGGTGGTAAGATGTTTCATCCTCAGGAAGCTCGAAGAATAATCTATCACACTTCAAATAGCTGTGTATCCGACGAAATCTAGTACCGCCTATTCCAACATTAGTCTAAACAGCAAGGCTACATAGCTTGATGTTCTAGATTATCGTACCTACATTTGTCCTCGAGGAACATTGCACAATTCATTGCTTCATATTAGTTTCTTATTAGACAAATGGGACCATCAATAATATCTATTAATGACCGCTCGCGCCAGAAGTCCTCCATAGTAAATAGGTGCACTTCATAAGTAGGCGCCGTATACATCCTTGATTCCATAAGCTTCCCTATGTAATTAGCAAGAGTGACGGGTGGTATGAAGCCAGGTCAAACATATATTTGCAAGGTTTAAAGAGAGACACCATGCGGCTGACTTTTCACTCACAAGGAATCAAAATATTTCGTTCAAAGATTCGTCCTATAGCTCCAGGAACACGCTTCGAACTTCCTGGCCAAGGTTTACGAGTGCTATGCATGTGACGCCGACGGGAGACAACAGCAGGCAATAGGCTTAGGCCGCTTAGGTGGTGCGCGACGCAGCAGTCATTCTCTGCATTCCTCTAGCAAAGACAGAGTCAAAAGTGATTCTTCGACACGCTGCTGCCGTCATCGTCACGGCATAGTGCCTGTGAATCTGAACTTGTCCTGTCGTCATTGCATACAGTTTGGAGCGTTTCAAGATGACACCACAAGTTATGCACGTATTTGGGGGCGCTAGAGGAGTTAGGGGAGCAACTGTGCGGCAGTAAATCAGTTCAAAGTAAAAGAAATCGCTGAAGTCTACTAGATTTTCTTTGTTCTTTTTTTCGTTGGGTGGAAGAATCGTTCGCTTGACTTGAATGCTAAGACTTGCCATGTGCCTGACGCTTCTAAACCCATCTTCATCACGCGCTCATCTATTTTTATGTATGCATTTACCCACAAAAGCCCTAAGCAGCTCACGACAAGTTGGCTTCGCATGTCTATAAACTGGCGAGGTGAACAAGGTTCCTTAGCTTTTTTATACAACTTCTACGCTTCTCGAACCAAACTCGCTTCATATGCAATGTAACTGCATAGTCCTCACAAGAGTGTGCCGACAGGTTCTCACATAACCTATTCTTTGCTGCAATAGGGAAAAACAGACTGCACTGAAAACCTAGAATAGGCAAGCGCAGCCGGCTTTCGCAGACAGGCCTATAATTAAAAGGCCATCGGTCTGCATTAGCTGGAACTGCCGAAGCAACACCAAAATCCCGACACGCTGTCACCGCCAACGGATCCCGAAAACAGCCCGAGCACTGTTCGCCTAATGAGGATGAAACCAAAAATAATTTCTTTCCCGATAGCTTCTCCTGCACGTGCTAGCACGCATGCCAGGGCGCAGCTATGCATAAGAAAACAGCGCGTGTGCCACGCCCTGATAGCTGCTGCTGCTGCTTCCTCTGCTGTTGCTTATGCTGTCGCAGAATGCGACGCGCGATTACGCGAAGCTGAACGCACAAGGTTTCTGAAATTGGCAGCGTCAATAGTTAAATGCCTTGCTTACACTAGAGAATGGGATCGTGCAGTTCATTGACATGACAAAAGTGTTTGATGTGACAGCATTCAAGTATACCTTCCGGCTGTGTCGGAGAATAATCATCAGTGATTTTTTTCCCAGAGAAGGTGCGTGGACGATTAGGGAAGAATCGTGCAGTAGCTTTAGCACGTCAAGTTACGTCGCAAGTACTTTCGTGTCTGTCTTTTTCATAGAATATACTACTTTAACCCTTCTCTTAAAGAAAATCTTTTCGCCACACCAAGTTACATCTCGTCTCGCATTGACCATCAACACAAAATTGAAGTGCCATCTTGTCGAACTAATTTGTGCCATTCCTCCTTTTTGCCAAGAACAGCCATTGAATGGAACCGCCTTCCCGCCTCCACAGTCTCAATTTGTGACACCACTAACTTCAAGATCGCCGTTCAAGTGCCTTATAGTTTAATTTTCTATTCTTGCCCTGTACTACAAATATTGTATATTTTCACCACTCCTCTCTGTTGTGGCTACTAGGCCCTGAAGGTATGTATAATAAATAAATAAATAAATAAATAAATAAATAAATAAATAAATAAATAAAAATATTCTTCAACCTCTGTGCAAATTCGGCATTCTTGAATGTGCCTCACGCATCCCATACACATGAAATTAGACACAATTCTAAGACAAAGCGACGTGGATGTAAATGATTGACTAATGTCGAGCATATACGGTACAGCTACTCTGAATATATATATATATATATATATATATATATATATATATATATAGAGAGAGAGAGAGAGAGAGAGAGAGAGAGAACTTAAGCAATGCTCAAAAATCATTTCTGGCAGTTAGCACAGTTATAATCCTTGAGCTGGATTGCCCGAACAGGCAGGCAGACATTATATGGACAAGAAATCAAAATACATAATCGAGTAATCAACAAAAATTCACTAATTAAGTTTCTAACTGTTCAGTTTACAGCACATATTGCAATTTGCAAATTTTAGCACTGCTGTTTGTTAGGCGTGTTGGTGAACTGACTTGGAAAGGGTATTTAGCGCCAGCAGACGAGGCCAGAAAGTGAAACGACAACACAATGCGCTGTGTTGAAAGTTTCCGTTACTGTCCTTCGCCGGCACTAAATATGCTTTACAAATTTTAGCCTGGGAGTTCGCAAGGCAGATCCAATTGGAACGAATTCTCAGGAGGACACCTATTTCGAGATAATAATTACCGAACTTTGCGAAGGAACTCATTGGCGGTCCGGTTATATTTGTGCTTCAATGCATAAAACGGCGCTTTGTTAAAAAAAGTAAGTAGAATGACTGCGATTTTACAGAAGTTTCGTGGGGCATACTTAGAAAATGATGTCATACACAGAATTATATTGAAGTGGATATGCCTCGCAGTCTCACAATCTAAAATTTCTAAATTGCAATATTTCACGCAAGGTAATTAGATAAAAACTTAGTGTGAATTTTAGTACTTAGCAGATTATGCATTTAGCTACAATTACTAACTGCATCATTAATATTACAAATGATTATTATAAATTGACACTGCGGAACTCTAATGAATGCGCGTGAAAGTAAGAACAAGGACAACAAAAGCAGTGAAGAGTCCAGCAGGACGTATCAAGAGCGCGAATGCGGCGTCGAACACTTGCTCGACGCAACTCGCCCGTCAAGACTTCAAGCTGAACGGGCGCTCAAGCATACGCCAGTATTCAAAGATGAGCACTCATATCTTGCGAGTGCTGTTCTGAAGCTGAAGCGACAGCGCCTGTTCCCTTCATCCTAGGTGGTCGAAATTAATCCGGCGTCTCCCACAACTGCTTGATTTATAACCATATTGTCACGTGGTCGTGACGTCAAAGAACACAGTAGCAATACTGTGAAAGGCAAAAACTAGCTTTTATTGGGCGAACCTGTGCCTACAAAACAGGCTACACTTAAAGCACAACGATAGCGGCGAACACAGTCGGCGATCGTCGTAAATCTGATCAGCGGGTCAAGCGCGTCGGCTTTTATAGAGCAGTCGTCGAATGTTCCAGACTAATCGTTCGGACCAGCGTGCCTTCCACAAAGTTCTACACCATTTGCGTCAGGTGATGAAATCAGATAACATAAGGTTCGGCGACAACAGACAGCGGATAGAAGCATTGATAACTTTCCGGAAACTTCGGGTACATGCAGGAGCGTCCAACGCTGTGCGATTACATTTGTTAGGCGGCGAAACGTGGTTGCCCGATAAAGATAAGTACACGTGTCAATATTGTGATTTTAGCACGCAATACCTCAGAATTTCATTATTTATCCATGCAATTGGCGGTCTTAAACGCCGTTTTAAAGCTTCCGCAAGAATATCCCAGAATGAGAGCACCGAAGCGCCCTGTTGAAATTGCCCACATGATAGGCCCCGAAATTCCCCAGCTGAATTTCATTTATGCCTACAAGAGCGTTCGTGTGTACACTCGGAGCGCGTGTGTCTGTATAGAATTATGTGTATGCGTGTTTCTATTCGTGGGCCCAATGTTGTGTTGCGAGAACTTATGAATCAATGGTTTCTACGGCAATCAACAAGGTAGCGTTAGATTAATCAAAGGAAGAGTTGTCGCCTAGCTAAGTGTTGCACAAGGTTACAGAGAGTATGCCAGTCATTCGAAGAGAAGGTTTCGAATGGGAAGAAAATTTGTCCCTGGTCTTATGATGAAATCTATAGGACCATAATCTGCCTGGGGCAGTCGTTTTGCTATCTGAGCTAAGCATGCACAAGACAAGTTGGTAAAGCAAGGAGAGAGAGAGAGAAAATAAACGTTATCCAGAATAGCACGCGAGCGACGCGAGCATCGGTAGCTACGCCGCTCTGAGTAACTGGTCCCCTCATGAATTATTCAATAAGTGGAATCGTTGAAACATTGATTTAACTAAATTAGTTCTGCGCGAATCCGCAAGTTGGAATAAGACTCATGATTGTGTGATATTAGCCAAATTATTGTGGTTGTGGCTGCGGGATATACAGGACCCAGTTCAATTAAATGAGTAATGTTTCGTGCACCTTACTCTCGGTGTATTTTACTTTCTTCCTGTTCATGATGTTCTAAAAGAAAAACTTGCTGGCACCATTCCAGATGAAACTGTCACGAAGCTACAAGTTGATCCTTATTTGAGCTCGAGCTCCCACCCGCTTGTGGTTAACTCAGCTGGAAGGAAGTCCGCTCTCGTGGTACGGCAGTGGCAGCGTGTTTCACCCATGGACGAAGACATAGTTTTCTTCAGGCCTGAAGCTTTCTGTCCGAATGCATGCGTGCGTGCATGCGCCATCCCCAAAAACAGGCTGCGAGATGGAAAACAGTCGACCACGTACGGTGACTGAGTGCCTGCCAAACTCTATAGAAATCGGAAATGGACACCTAAATATTCATCTTTCCTTGTGCAAGTATCCAGCTAACGGATGAAACCGACGCTTGAGATGACCCTGTTTTTGACTAATTGAAAGTTGAAATCAACAATTATCCAAACGTGGTCTAAGCTGCAAGCTTTCGGAAGGTTTCGTACATAGTATGCACAATATTTATGCTCCTCAGCTCCCACTCTTTCTTTGCCTATCTTTCTTGCCTTTTCTCGCTTTTTCTTTCTCATCTTCTATATCGAGCTTCGTGAGAAAAAAAGAAGGCCGGTTACTAAAGCTAGGAACTGTCACTTACATAAGGAAAAACAAAGAGTACTCGAGATGTCCGTGTTTGTTCTCGCTGTGTCTGCGTTAGTTCTGGTTTGTATTTTCATGCTCGCCGCGGTGAAGGGTGCGCACTGTCAAACAAGCGCGAGCAGCTGCGCTAAACGGCTGCAGAATCGTCGTTAGTGTGTCGACACGCAAAATCTCTGCGTCAAAGAGATCTTTCGTCACGATTCTAATGGAGCGGAGCGCTGATTGGAGCGTGATTACGATGAGTGGGGGTGCAAACACTCGGTTGTAATCGACTGCAAGCGGCTGCTTTAAGCAGTATGCCATAAGTTAAAATCAAAGGAAAGTCAGCGGTAAAAGGGCAGCTCTCAAAAAGAGAAAAACACCACGCTATAGGGATTCGATATTCAGTGATGTTGAACCCGTCAACACCTCCATAAATTAGGCCAGCGCACTTTCAGAAAAAAAAATTAACGGGAATTGCTAGCTTCATATGACTGCACAATGCACCGACTGAAGAGTGCGACACAGTCCACTGAAAAGGCCGCGCAATTAAACAGGGTCATTACAGCTAGGAAAGTCTTGAGAGGAGAGATGATAATAAAATTAAATTAAATGAAGGCGGGGCTCTACGCAGCCTCCTGCAACGCAGCGATCGAAGCTTTGTCCATGATGCAGCATATGTTCAGTTCATTTAGAGGCTCCTTTGAGCCAAGAGCGACTCGTAATCCTCTACACTACGATCTTCAGCGCACTGTTCGCGCACTGCAGACAATTTAATTGAATCAATTCATTTGACACAGCGATAAACCTCCCATCGCGCATTGGGATTCTCTCCAACTTTCCCAACTCGAAACTGCGAGCTGCGTGCCACGCAGCCTTGCGTTCTAGAAGACGAGACGAAAAAAAAAAAAAAACGCTACCTCTGCAATTACACTCGCCGTTGCACAATTCTGAATTTATAGGCGACCTGTTCCTCAGCCGCGGGGTGCTAGACGAAGACATATACTCACTCCATAAATGTCAGGGAATAGCTGCGTGGCGCTTCTGCCAATAAATGAGTTTCCGTCAGAGAAAAAGGCGGCTTGTATCCTCCAGCTTCTTAAGCCGTTCCTTCTGCTGCAAATACGACGCGAACAAAAACGTGTGGCTGTAACGCACTCGGGGGAAAAAAGCGCTGTTTGACTGATGGGCTTCAAGTGAAAAACACACACCTTAGTAGTGTAAGTGCGGTGGTTATAGCGGGACACAGTCTCAATATCTAAACTGATTGTCTCATTTTACAGCTGGAATGTGCATATACTTACCACACGGCGTGTATACAGTAAATAGAAGGGCCCAAATATTGGTATTCACGAGTATCCAGCGCACCTGCACTTTGCCAACAAACGCGTTTGAAAACATGCAGCTGTCTGCATAAAGACAGTACAGCATTGCGATCGCGCCGCTTTGAGCAAGAGCAGTGTCTTGACAGTGCTAACCAAGCAGTTAAACACTCGCGCGCACACGCCTTCGTGCGTGCGCGCGAGAGTGTTTAGGTCGCATCGACGTCTCTCTGCCAAGCCTGTCACGCGAGATTCCTTGTTCTTCGTGTTGGCGCCGCGCAGAACGTTAGAGGGACGATTTACGCTGGTATACTTAACGTTTATTTACATACTAAAGCAAAGACTGAAGGAAAACCGAAGTAGCTGCATGTGGTAGGAAAATTCCACGTCAAAAAATAAGGAGAGTTTGCGATCCTCTTCTTGTATTTCTTCTTTTTTCCATAGCTGGGGAAATGAGCTGACTTGTCCATGGCCAATCAAAGTTCGTTGTTGTTTCAGCCGTTAAGAGGCGCGGCGGAAAGAAAGGACGCGTAAACCTGCGCACGGTGCAGAACGCTTGCCCCGAACTGGCGGCCAGGTTTGCATGGATAGAATGAAAGATGAGCTCCCGAAGCACTCCTCCTCGCAGTACTTAAAGTTATCAGAGGTGCATGGTATAGTGAAGAAAGGGTCCGGCTGCCTTCCGAATCGACTAAGTCACTTTCTTCTAAGCATCGCCCGGGCCCAGGGGATTAAAGTGAGGGTTAAAGTTCACAAAGGCGGTGGTTCGGGCGAGTTGATATTGCATGATGTGGTGCTGACATTAGACGAACCCGGAATAAGTGAAAGCGAAGAAAAAAAAAAAGACATGCGGAAGGTAGGATACAGGGGAGCGCTAAGCTTCGAACTCTTCATTAGGTGGCACTTGTGAAACTCTCTTACTCCATGAGCAGGAAGAAATCTCACACACACACACACACACACACACGCACACACACACACAAACACACACACACACACACACACACACAAAAGAAAAAAAAAGCCCGACTAATTTGACAGTTGGCGACAGACCATGAACCTCCAATTCTTTGCTTGATGATATAGAGACGTGCCGGCTCTCAAATCTTGCCAATTTTTTCTATGGCTTCTGCTTCGATAATAACACGTGTGAGGTCACTGTGACTACAATGCTTCGCAATGAAGTCTTCGCTTTAAATGTAAAAATGATACAAGCGCTTGAAAGCTGCGTGGGACCCGGCGCGTATATTTATATGGCGTTCTGTTGTTGAACACAAGGTCGCGTTTTCGATTCCATGCCACGGCGGCCGCATTCCGATGGAATGCATCAGTGCTCGTGTTCGGTGCAATCGAGGCGCGTTAAACAACCCCGGGTGGTCAAAATTGATCTAGGGTGTCTCCCGTAGTTCACTGCACTGCTTCGGGACGTTCAACCCCGCAATTTGATTGTTTTTATAGCTCCCTCTAAAGGCTATGAATGTCGCGCCGCCATTCCCAAGTGGCATCGTTGCTATAGGTGGCGGGAAAAATTTGGAACGCGATAGCATGCTATTGCGTTCCACTCTTCAAGGCGATGTTTAAGCGTCCTCCAAATTTTTCCCGCTGCCTATAGCAACGATGCCACTTTGGAATGGCGGCTCGACATTCATAGCCTTTACAGGGAGCTATAAAAATAATCAAATTGCGGGGTTGAACGTTCAAAGATTCCTGACTGCTTCTCACGCTTCCCGGCAACTGGAGCGTATATAACCGTAATGTTTACCGGGAAACGCTGGCCGCGAACGCAATGCACGAAAGCGGGCTTTGTGATAGAAACGCGGCTTCTTGCGTGGGCCGCGATGCGGCGGAGGCGAGCGCCTGCTAGAGGAATTGCAATGAAGCGGGACCCCCAATGAACCCCCAAGACGCCCGCGCGCCGGCGCGCGCAAATGACAGACGCCGCGGCCGGCCTGTGAATTGTAGAAACACTGGAAAAGGGGTTTCTTTGAGTTCTCACGTAAAAGAATTATGTTTTCTCGTGTAGTCAAATTACAGTCCGCGAGCTATCATGTCTGTAAGCTGTGTGTAAATCATTGTTTACGATTTTTCTACGTATTTTAGCTTAAGAAATTTAATTAGTTCAGTAAATTCCTTGCGTCACATGGAGGGCTTGGGTATGTGTAGCGCGAAAATATTTTCGCCCAAGCGGCGTCTGACGCCGAAACCAGATTTTCTGCTCGTTGCCTAGGCCGAAAGGGTCGCTCCTCGTGAGGGGCCATCCTAGGACTCGGGCCTGCCAGATCATAACTAAGCAGAATCTCAATAAAGTTGTTACCACCACCATCTGCGACACGGGCTCCTTAACGCGCTGTCGCGTTAAATATTCTTTACCGCACATCAATCCAAATCCCAACCGCTTTTGCACTCAGTGACGAAGCGACGTTGCATGCCCTTGCGAACCTGGCACCACAGAGCGGTACTGTTTACATAATCACACGGCAGCGACGACTACATACTTGTGCAAGGTCACCGTCACTAATCACCAAGCGTCACCATATTTCAGTATCAGCCATATACAGGAACACTACGCCGGCCATAATGTGAGCTCCATTGCATGCATGGCAGGAACCAGGAAAGTGACACGCTCCGCGCCGAAGCTTTCAAAAGAAAGACAATGAGAAACGTTGCATGTGATGAACACAGGACATCAGGGAAATTTGACGAAAATCCCGGCACAGTGCATGGACGCCAAGAGAACCGCCTTTAAAACGCAGCGAATTGCTTTGGATCCTGCTGCTTGGTCAGAATAACATTAACTCGGCCGTCATGCAGTCCCGAAAAAATAATAATTTTTCCGGGTGTCAGTTCTGGGCTGCTATGCAAGAAGCCCGAGTTTGGCAAAGTTTGGTATCTCCGCGAGCTCTGGCCACGCCCTCAGATGAATGAGCTAATGGTGTCAACACATAAAATTTGACCCTTGGCACTCCTCCAGTTTAATTGGCTTATCTATAGATTCACTCTTGGGTTATCATCACTTGGGCGTTACGTAATGGGTGGCCGAAAAAAGAAGGAGTCACGTGGTCAAACCGTCGGTGTCTTATTTCATTTGTTTATCAGTCCGCCCAGTGTTCGACTTGCGGAAATAATCCATAAAGAAATGCTACCCTTTAACGTATTCGAAAGGAAAGGGTTCGCGTGAGAATGCGCCACGTCTGCATTGTTCGCATTCGACTGTGGATAGACAGAAATCCCCGAAAGTGAAGACACGCCTGTTACACACCCAGAAAGGCGCGCGGCAAACGGCTTGCCCCGACTGTGTAGATAAACAGCGGGGAAGTCATCGTATTACGATATTGCGATATTGCTTTGATAACAATAGGCGGTGTTGGCGCCTAACATATTTCTCAGTCTTCTGCGTTTGAAACGAGGAAGTGGCGCGCGCAGGGTGCGTTCGTGTTGACATATACGTGACTATTTCGACATTTTTTTCTCTGCTGCTTTCGCGCGTTCCACGCTATATTTGCTCACTGACTGCCGTCCAGCAAACTCAGGCGAGCGAGAAACGCGGGGCATTCTGCATAGCACCCCTGGTGTGCGTCGTGTGTTTTTCCTCCAAGCTCCTGAACTTGGTTGCGCCCATTGGCTTATTAGTAAACGACGCCCTTACGCCTAGACTACAGCACGAAATGTGAGAAGAAAGGTGCTGTCGCTCCGTCAAAACTTGCATTATTCCTTCTGAATGGAGCGGAGGTAACAAAAGAAACCGCGCGTGCACCCTGAAAAACAAAAAATACGAGCGACAAGAACAAGAAGGAGCGTGCACGCGTACAACCCAAGGTGCGCGAGCCCCACTAACACTTATTTTCTTTTCCCCGGCAGACAGAGCGAAGCGAGAATTCTGGAGAGAGACAGAGCAAAAAAAAGATACACGTAACGGAAAAGCACGTGCAAGGAGGCTTCGCGAGGAACAAGACGAACGGAGGCCCACGCAGACAAAAGAAACAGCGGGCAAGAGGGGCGCGCGGAAAGACGGAGGACATCAATTTCTCGAGACGGGCCTGAAAGAAACAAGTTGATGCATGACTCGGCCCTGAGTGATCAATAACGAGAGCGGCCGTGAGCGATGGCCGCTCCGCCGCAGAGCGAATCTCTTGGCAGCTTCCGGATATATGCTGCCGCCGCCGGCGCTGCCTGGGAGTTGGGCTGGCGCGCCGGGATGCGCAGGCAGCGTCGGCGCAGCGGGATGAATGAGCGCTGCCTGCTTCGGTCACGCACGCGCGCAGAACCCGTCTTGCTCGCGGGCGAAAACGAATGCCCCACGCCGCGGGTCCGGACTGGCGCTGTCCCTCAGAAGGACGACCGCCTTGGAACGGTCACGCGGCGCACGCAGGACAGCCGCGCGAATCGGGCGTCGAGTATGCCTATCTGGATGCACGTTCGGCGTAGAAGTTCGCAACCGAAGAAAGAGCTATCGAGGCGCTTATGAAAAAAGGAGTCCCAGAAAAAAAAGAAACTTCTAAACATAGTTAACGTGACGAGTTTTCCGAACGATTTCGTACCTATTGGCACACTTATAACGATCGTACGTAGTGAATTACTATCACATTTTTTTGGAGGATGAGCAAGCTTTATATGATGCTTTCGATAGCGTCCTTAGTACTCGGCACATTCATTTTATTTAGTATGCAAGTATTTTTATTTTCCGTTATGTAATAAGAGGATTGAACGGCAGACTTCACTCGTGTATTCTCAATAGAATTCGTGAAAATCGCATTTATGACAGTTTTATCCCCCCGTCCCTTAGGCATCAAACTATACTCTATCTGTACGCTGATCCTTTCTTCCTTTTTGTCATACACGCACATACACACACACACAGATATACACACACAGTTGACGGGAGGGTAGTAACCACCCGACATCGATAACATCAATAGGCGGCACCACACGTGACATAACTACGCCATTTATTTAGCTGCTGCAAGGCGACGAAACAAAATTGAGTTTTAAAATTTATTAAGACAAGTAAAAAGTGAAGATGATAACCACAGATCTTTTTAACGCAAAAGCTGACGTAAAAAACTAACGAATTACATAATTATACGAATAAATAAATCACTACCACTATATTTCCTTTTCCATTCTTTTCGCCCTTGGTCTGACTAGGAGGTGGCCGCTAATTGACACTACGGATAACAAAAAAAAAAAAATGGAGCAGACATGGTTAAATAAGCCATGAAATTTCGCCTGCCTGGCCATTCCTGGATCAGCCAATGTGGCTGTGCATCTACTGAAATAGATCATGGCTGCGACATGATGCGCTGTGCATACATGTTTCGCAATGGAAGCCATAATGTAAGTATTAGACGTCTTGGCGTGAATCTTGCACAAAAGCTCTAACGTTGACTTCGAGCAGACAGAGTCCTCAGGTGAGTCCCTTCCAGCAGTGAACTTAATTGCTTTCAGTTTGGCACATAGATCTATTGTAGTTGGGTAATGTAGAAGGAGAAATCTTGAATAGACGTCGTTCGTTTAAGGCTTCAACGACAAATGGCGCACGCCGAGCTATTAGCGGCGAGAATTTGGAGTGGCGCCCTCTCGCGAGTGACGTCACGGCCAGGACGCCGCTCGCTCCGGCTCGCTCGGCTGCCGCGCGCGCTCGTTTTCTTGGTGCGTGCTTGGGGTATTGGCGGCTTGAGCCGTACTTACAGAAGGATTATTTCTGTTGTCATGAGTAGACCGCAGTTTCTTCTTTGAAACCGCGTGAGTCATGAAAGTTTGCGACTTGGATATCGCAAGCTATGTAGCGCTGAAGGGGTCTACTGGTCTTGCAATGCATACATGCACCCTGTCTGTTCATAAATTTTGCTTAAAGATAACCTCTGCAAGTTCAACATGCCAAGTTATTTATGACGCTCCTCTAAACACTTAACATTCCCTTATTACTTAAGTATGAGAGACATAGCATTTTACATGGAAGAAATGCCTTGATATTTGGTGTCAACATTATAAATTCGTGTGAGAAGGACACTGCCCAGCAAAGCTTTCATCATAATTCTTATCACTCTGGTGAGTTGTTTTAGTCAAATGTGGCAACTGTATTAAGGCCTAAATGGAAGAAATAGACGCGCATTTTCTGTGAGAAGGTTTGGTACTACTTTCACCGTTCTCTGAAATAGGCACCCAGATATGACCCTCAGTAGCTTTTATCGACGATATGGCACACCCCTCCCGAAACGGAAGCAACCGACTGTCGTTATGGCGAGGCGCGCATTGTTCGCGAAACCCAGCAGTTCGCTACAATTTTGAATTGAAACTATGAAGTAGCTCTTTACAGCTCCAATTACAATGCCTATAGCATACTCGAGGCACTACAGCGCGGCTCAGGCTACGTTGAAATGGAAAATGCAAACACATTCCGCCTCAACATGTCTCAATCCTGCGTTGCTTAATTACACAGGCTGAAAACTATTTTCTTCGTCAGTGCATAAAAGAATATCTCGCGTGCCCGCCTCTTAAAGAAGACACCACAAGTCTCACATGAACACTTGACCTCCACTGGGGAACAATGATATCTTCAATATGTGCAACATTACTAATGAATGAGCTATCGGCTTATTGCTGGCTGCAGCGAACCGGTCCAAAAGGCATATTTCACTCAAATATTCGACCGGAGCAGCCTGTGTCAGTTATCCAAACAGATTCATCATGTCTGTTTCTCAAGCAAGAAGCACCACTAAATTGCTCAAGTGAGTTGAACGTGTAGCACGGAAAGGGAATAAATATTGCTACATTCCTTTCTGTGTGCTGCAAACAGCTGTAAACCTCAATCAGCTTTGCTTCAAGTTACCGCCACTTAAATTTAACCGGTGAAGAACGGCCTGATTTTGAGAACCAGTTAAAAACGCAAGTGGTGCTGACCGAATCTAAACTGCAGTGGTACTTGAGTCCTCGTGTTACTGCCGAGGGTTTCTGTGAAGAAATAGAAAAATACGATATTATACCGTGAACTATTCGTCGTGAGCAAACATGTTTTAGCGGGTTAAAATCAAGATAAATGTTGTAGAAGTCATATATAGTCAGCGTTTAATGGTGACACGCATATTGCACCATGGTGGGTATGGAATCTTAACTAGATTCTTATGTGCTGTGCTTTTGCGTCTATGCTTTCATTATTCACGTGAGCTACCACTGGAAAGTGTATATCCGCGCATGAAAAACCCGTAATGGGCTGGTCTCAGCTCCCTCGCGTGGCACTATAGCGTTTCCTTCGAGAAATGTATTGTCGTCTAGGAAATAAGCTCCTTGATTACATTTTCGCGAACGAAGACATCGTAAAATATACATTTGAAAGGCCCCTTATAAGTATACAAGCATTGGGAACGAGAGCGAACAAACGGAAACAATGCAGAAGGCGTCTGGACACCACCCGAACTGCAGCAGACGACAGGCGCGAGTCCGTGCCCTCACGTCACGCGAGCGGCGCTCGCAGCGCCCCTCTAGGTCGTTCTCGGGGCTAATCCTGAATATAAGACTGATCCGTGAAGATGTTTTCAGCGTGCTCGCTTTTCGTGAAGCTGACCCGAAAGAAGTTGTGCGGTAACCAGAGGAGAAACTTCGCATTTATTCTTCATACGTTCTATCTGTGCACACAATTGTGAGTGTGAGTAAATATACATGGTGGTTGCAAATCCCCGTAATTTTTCGAAAAGAGACCACCTGCTTCATATAGGGGCATCGGAGAATGTAAATAACCTTCGCCATACCTTTGTGGCCAGCATATGTATATATATCCACGCCATAAAGAAAAGAAGCACCACGGAGCAACAGATAGCACTCTATATATAGACCGGATCTAGCAATCAGAACTCAAATCTCTACAATACCTGCGTTTCTTTTTTTTTTGCATTATTATCCTACACTCTTTCTGCTTTTTCTCCTAAATATTTCTCTATGCCTTTCCTGCCGTGGATAACAGCGGAGGGGCGCTCACACTGACTTAGCCCCAATGTCATTCGTTTCCCGATTTCCGTTCTCTTAGTGCAATGTTTTCCTGTCGTTACTAGGTAAAATACGTGAAGTATTTTGCGCCATTTTCAAGTTAAGACATGAATTTGCAAAACCCCGATGGCATTTTTATGTGGCATATGAGAACGCCGCCAGGAGCAATCGAACACAACGATGCGATGGAATTCTATGAGTCTTGTAATCATGCCGTTTCCCACAATGGAGCGAAATTTTCGTTGTACGTAAAAACGTGACTCCAATTGAATTGTGGTCGTTCAAGCGTCGTTAGATATTTATTCCTGCTTACATTTATATAGTTCAACGGTGAGCAGCATAGACCTAGCCTAACACAATGCCTGAACGGCAATTGTCGTGTCGATTAAGGTCACAGCGAGAGGTAGCCTTGCGTTTTAGACCTGATTTAATACAAATCAACGTTGTGATTTAGTTTTGATTTGCGTCTCTTCAGTGCGCGGCTGCTGAAACGCATTCAGCCATCAAAACTATCTTGTGACTGTATGCATCAGACCCTGGTGGCTCATTGATCTTCTTAACTCAATTTATGTGACTAGTAGTCTGAATGTCGGAATAAATATGCAGGTTATATATGAACACAGTCGCTCACCCGCAACTGAAAATCGTTCATCTACCCAATGTGCAGGGCAAATCCAACATAGGGGAAATCACTTGTCTTTACTAATTGAATTAAAGAAATGATAGATTAATGGAAATTGAAGTGGATTAAAAAACAAGTCATCCACTTTTATTTCCGTTAATTTATTATTTATTTAATTCACTTAGCAAATACAAGTAATTTCCCCTATGTTGTTCCTTGGTGTTGGCTTCTTATGATATATATATATATATATAAGTTTAGTTCTACAATGGCGCCGTCTTGAGTCAATCGGTGTGGCCGTAGCCAACCTCTCAGCAAATCCCAGCTGACAACATCGCAAATTCGACCACGTGGCAGACATTTAACAACAATGTTCGGAAAAGCTTAGTTGGATGAAGCACCCTTTGTCATCGCTACTGCGCATCGTTATGCGCAGTCGAGGGAGGTGACACAGGTGTTGATTATTGCGAAAGGACAAACGAACGGGCACATATAGCCTTCCCCTACTCTTTTTTTTTCTGCCTTATGTACCCGCTACATATACATACGTAACAAAACTGCTGTGTTGAAAAACGACAAGGCCAGCCATCTTGGCTAATGATAAACATAACTTTGTACTTTAACCTTGGTTAGACACAAGAAGGAAATAAATTGTCACCGTGCTTTGAGCATTACCGGTGTTTTATTTTTGTTCTATCATTCTTCGCAAAAGCGAAATTTCGAAATATCAGAAAAAATCTCACATAGAAAATAAAGCTGCACATATTCATACTGGTGCATCCACGTTGTTCACTTCATCAAGTGGTATACTGTATGTGTCCCGCTGTGGCACGTTCGCCTCCGACATGGCTTTCATCAAAAATGATGAGTAACAGCCTGTAAACATTGGCACTTTGTTAAAATTGCAGATGAGCACTATTCGCAATTCCTTTGAGCGCGCTCAACTCTTGAGGCCGCAGTATTTTATATTCGACTGGGTGACGTGGCGCAAGAGTTGCCGCAAAGCCAATTTTTGGGCTGTACGGCAATGTATCCATGTAAAAGACGCCATGCAGCCATATTCCAGATTGTTGTGCTTTTATTTCTGCCATCGTACTGCAAGAGATTTTGCCACGTGCTTGCTTCCGAGTGTGTGTAGCACATTCTTCTGTTACTTCCTTGTCATCATCGAAGGGGTTGTCTGGTTGTAGTCTTCCGAATGGCCTCAGAGCTATCAACATAGTCATGCATGCAGTCATTACAACTTTCTAATACATTCAAGAAATGCTCGAATGCGTCTGCATGGGTAAGGCATTCCTAGTATTCAGAGGCACAAACAACGTAGTAATGCTAGGATTGGCGATTTGCGCGTAGGCGCTTCACTCATTGGGCCTAATGACAATATTTTTTTTTATTTAAAAGCACGATCGTCGCATGAACGCGTCCAGTCACAATTAGGTTCTTTTTTAACGCATATGGGTTCTTCGTGCGTCTTTATTGCGTTGCCAGAAAGAGAAGTTTCATTCAAACTACACTCTGAGAACCAGAAGAAAGGCCGAAGAAGGAATAGGTGACAGGTAAAAAAAGGCGTAGCACATGCTAGAATAGTTTATGATGGCAGCCTATTTTCACGTATTTTGCCTGCAGTCAATTAGGTAGTTAATACAGTTACATTTTAAACTTACGAAGCTGTAGGATGATGTAAGTGGGCTGCTCATGTCTTGTTATCCATCGCATAATAAACTTATGTAAATTTTCCACGTTTCCTTATTTCAACTGCGCGCTACTCTGACGTTGATTTCACGGAGTACAAAGGGCTGCTAAAATCTGCTTTACCAATGTTGAATAGGAGCCGTAAGCTTGTTTCTCTATAATATTGATTGAATACAAATGCACGAAAGATGAGGTTAACGCTTGGTGACCGGAACTTCAGATAATGTCTTTAGTGATTTTTCGTCACTCTGAACACTCTAGAAATTGAAGTTAGCGCAAGAGCGAGTTTTACAGAACGTATGAGAGCGAAGAATGGAGTAACGGTGACAAGAAAGAGCGCACGCCATCTTTTTACGTTCCATCATCAGAGCTACATAGAATGACAAGTGTAGTACGTGGCAGCAGTCATGTAGGAAATGTGTAATACGGTGAAACACCACGACACTCGTCATTGGCTGGTATATGGCATGGTAGCCATAAGCGAAGTAGCATACTGACTTGAGTTTTCTAGCGGACGCCGCATGCGGTGTACAACTAAAGCCCGAGAACGCGCGCGCAAGCGCACATTTTCTCTGACGCCCGCATATTTGGCCCTGCACCGCGTGCGAAGAGCGTGTGTGCCTGTGGCGGCACGGGGCAGCCACAGCAGCAGCAGCAGCGACGACGACGTCGACGCAAAGAGCGAAGGGGGGGAGGGGGGGCAGAACATGAGCGATGGAGCGCTCAGCAACTGCCTGCCGCCTCGTCCATTCATCACGCCGTCCCCCGAATCTACCGCCGCAGCCCGTGGCTTACGCGAAGCTCAGGGCTCAGGCCTCGCGCACCTCCTCGGCTAAGTGCGTGCGCGCGCGCATCCGACGGATGGATGGATGCGTACACAGCGCCATACCCTCATCAATCACGCTCAGACGCAAAGCAGCCCGCCGGGCGCGAGCAGCGCAAAGTCTTCCTCTCTCCTCGACGAGCGGCGCGCGCACAGAGGGCGGTGATGCTAAGCGGCAAAAGCGACCGCCGCCCCGATTGTTTGCGGCATGCAGAAGCCTGCGACAACAGGAGAGCGCCGCTACAGTTCCAAGGGTTTCGGCTGATCTGTTGTGTAGTTCGAGCTGCAGCCAGGCGAAAGCAAAAGGTGATGGGTGTGACTGCAGCATACACTTTACGGCGTCGCCACATGACTGGATCGGCGGGGCATTATGCGCATATCTCCAGCCAATAAGCAAGAATGCGAGGAAAAGGAACTTTTGCTGAAAATCTTGGAAGCTCTGCATTATATTCCCAGAAGTGCTCTACAACATTCCGCACCCTGCACAAGGCGCGGCTCGCGCGGCAGCATAACGTTCCCGCTACTGTCTATACAGAATAAGTTGGTGTATTATTCATTGCATGACCTCGTCTGTTTACTCGGGATTCATAAAGGCGGTACTGCGCTAATACGACGGTGCAAAAAATAAATATGAACAGAGCATTGGACTAGTTGACCTCGCACATTTATAGAAAACTGCAGCGCTCGGGGCATGCACAATGAAATATTTGTGTCCGTTGCGAGTGTCCGCTTTCTGTGCGCAAATTGCTTGGAATAAAAGCTCGCTGCTGAATTCCACAAACTTTTCGCTGGCACCTCTGGGCTGAAGGCACGTGGGCGATCGTTAACGTATCCAGTAGAAGGTATACAAAGGTTTTCAAGTGTTTAATTTTAAGGTTACTCTGCGAAGAAAACGTTGCATGCTGTACAGCTCTAACGCTATCAGATATTTGTGAGCATTGGCGTTCTTCCCTGGCCCAAGCCTAAGTACCCCAACCCTTGAAAAGCAGAACAGAAGCAGGAACAAGGACAATCGAACACAGATGGGCGCTCTCCACAAGAAGACGCCTGCCTTCGCAAGGGCACTAGGTCCCCCTCTCTCCCCGTCGTAATGCGCTCAGAAGAGCACGCGTTGCGCTGAAGGCGGCGCGGACTTGGTGTCAGCGCTGGTTAGCTGCTGCTACCGGGGCAGCGTGGAAAGAGCGAAGCCAGCGAGCGGCGGCCTCTTTTGATGCTGGAACAAAGGAAGGATTCACGGGGCGCCGCCGCGGCCGCCGTCGTTTATGCGCGAAGCGGAGGAAAGAAGAAAGGCGTGCGGCTCGCGCGGCCGCCGCGTTAAGGAGAGACAAGTTGGCGCTAATTAGGAAAACCATTTTCGTAGCCACCAACCTCTTGTGCACCCGGCCCTTCATGGCCCTGCTCTGAGGCGCGTATTAATTGACCTTTAATGGCGGCGCCGTTCCCCTCGTGTCTCGACCCTTTTCCGTCGCCGTGGTCGGGCTTCGCCATGCAGAGAGCATCGCCTCTTACAACGTCCCTTCTTTCTTTTCTCACTTTTGTCTCCCTCTTTCTCACCGGGCGTTTTCATTATTGCTTCTACTTCGTTTTGATGCGCACACGCTCGCGAAGCCGCGGGATGTCTGCGGAAAGATGTTACGGCGTTAGGCTGGTGCAGCATGCAAGGTTTCTGAACGGGACGGGTCGTGCTTGACAGTATAAAAAGAGTGATAGGAAATCCATGAAAAATACGATATTAGTGCGACAAAATTTCATCATGCTGGCAGCCTCTGTCAAAGCCAACCAGAGAAATTCAATTCAGACGTATGCATAGTCGCCCTTATCTCTGGCGTCGTGCTCATTCTTCATGACAGAAAATGCGCGCAAATGCGCGCATGAGCCATCAGCCAGTCTCCTACATTACCTAAACCATATCTCGGGGTGCTATTCTGGACATTGTTAAATTCCGCCATATTGTCGAATTCTGTAATGGCGGAAATTTTGAGCCAATCAGCGACGCCGTGTGCGGCCCTCTGGGCGAATCAGAGCTTAAAAGATGGTGAGTTCGACAGTATGGCCCAATTAGACGATGTCCAGAATAGCGCACTCTCGCTCAATACCGCCCGTTACGTCATTCGAATAGAAAAGTGAACAAAATAAATACAGCGTTATACGGTGGCGAAGCTGTGTACTCTTGACGCTGATGACTAGGATGAAGCAATGCCACCCACTACAGTGTTTACGTCATCGTCCTAGGATGGCGAGGATGTTGACGCTTTTGACAAAAGTGGATGTTGACGAATTAACTGTGAATCTCAGGACTCAGCGGTGTGAGAAATACGATCATGATCAAGAATACGTTAAAATGAGCACAGTCATTGATTAGTAACCAATGCCAATGCTTGAGAGCATGCAATTTCACGCGTGGCTTCGGCACAAAACTAGACGAGCGCCCAGTTTGCTACTCTAACTGGGGTTAAGGGAAAAAGGGTGAATAGAAAGAGGAAAAGAGGGAGAGAGTGAGCACTGAGTGCATGTGGGATGATACACAGGGACACTATAAGCAGTCTCTTCCGGTGCACTTCAAGTTGCGTACTAGTGAACGAATCGCTTTTTGTGCCAGTGAAGGGTGTGGCCACGGTCCGAGTATCTTTGACTCAGAAAACGGTCTCAAGTCTAGTTGGTTTAGAGTTGTATTTAGAGAGAGGCATTCTCCATCGTAATGAGGACAGGTACACAGTAGTTGCTCGATGCCTTCCTCGTGCCTACAGGAGTCCCACATCGAGCTCTCGGCCATTCGCATACTATAGGAGTAAGCGTTCGTGAACGCCACACACTGCCACAAGCGGCTCAACAAGGTTGTTTCGCCGCGGAAAAGGTTAGATGGCAGTTGTAGCCGTAGCAAGGGTTCCAGTTTATGCTATCGGCAATTGAAGGCACTTGAACTCCAGAAAGCTTGTGACTTTTGGCATGCAAGTAGGCGAAGTTCCGTGGCAGTGTCCGTCCTCGCCAAAGGTATTGGACGCATCTGTGTGTCTTCGTGGGCAGACCGGGCAGAATTGTCAGCATAATCGTTGCCGACGATTCCACAGTGAGCAGGAATCCATTGAAATATGATGTTGCGCCCTGTTTCCAGAGCATGGTGGTGTACTTCCCTGATGTCGGATATGATTTGCTTGTAAGTTCTGTGATGTAAGACAGACTTGATGCTATGAAGAGCTGCCTTAGAGTCACAAAATATGACCCATTTCTCTGCCGCTCTTCGGTGACGTAGGTCATAGCGGCATGGAGGGCTGCAAGTTCCGCTGACGTAGATGTGGTCATGTGTGACAACTTAAATTTAATTGTAACCTGCTTAGCTGGAACGACGAATGGGGCAGTTGAGCTGGTAGGTTAGGTCGAACCCTCGGTATGTATATGTATGCGGTCATGATATGTCTAGTGCAGTAATAGGAGCGACAGTTGCTTCAGAGCCGGCGACGGATGATTGACCTTCTTTGTAATTTCGGGAATAGCAAAATTAACTTGAGGTTGTTGCAGGCACTACAGGGGAGATGAAGGCTTCGCCGCCGGTGTATAATATGAGGGTATGCACTCTTGGTGAGCGCTAATCACTCTTGAAAAGGTCGCTTGAGGTGTCTCAGCCTGTGAAGAAAGCTGGTAGGGTGATCAAACGGATAAGGAAGCGTCTCACAAGGCGAACGACGAAATGCGAGTGCTATAGTGTGAGGGAGAACACGCTGTGTTTGCGAACATGTCTTGCTCTTAACGTAGGTGGTGACAGAAAATAGTTTTTCAGCAGAATCAATCATATTTTGATGGTTGGGCGGGGCCGGTTTTAGAGCGCAGCTCTTAGGCGCCCGTTCCTGCGGCGAGCGTCGGCGTCGGGTGTCGTGGCGTTGGCGGCGTAACCGAGCGAGCGAGCACAGCGAAAGATGAAAGAGCAAACGCGGAGCGGGATATGAAAGACGCGAGCTGCGAACGGCAGAGACCAATGAGAGCGGCCCTTCAGTGACGTGCGTGCGGGAAACTGGTATCATGCGGACCCGCCCGACTGCTCGCTGCGTACTCGTATCTGGTCTCAGCCGGACCTCTCGTTTCGTACTATCGTCTGCTCGCTTCTCGTTCGTACTTGTTTCGATTGTCATGGTTAGCGATTGTTTTGTAATCTGATTGTACGCGCGACGCGAATTGTGTAGTACTTTCTGGAAGCCACGCGGCACTAGCGATTACACTCGAACCATCGACGAGTCATGTATAAAAGCCGACGCGCTCGACCTGCAGATCAGATTTTGGACGATTGCCGACTCTGCTACGTGTCTCTCTCAAATTCTTTGCTTCAATTGGCCCTTTTCTTACCTACACGGGCTACACGAGTGTAGCTAGTGCAAGAAGTCGCCATCCTTTTTACTTGGTGTAGAAAAGAGTAGCTCCACCCACCTACACGAAGCTATTTTTTATAGATGTAGTGTAGCATGAAAACTACACTTTCCACACTGCGGCTTCGATGAGTGTAGGCAGCAGACGACAAACAAGCAGGCTGGCGTCGCAAACGCGTGGCGCCATTTTGTATGATACTGTCGGCACTGATATAACGACAATAGTGAATATTCGCTACAAAGACGGTAGCGAAGTGCTGGCGTGACCATGTGTCCCAGAGAAAGGTGAGCTAATCTTCCAAGAAGATAAAACTATCTTACTCACGGATGGTGCGGGCTGTTTCAGACTCCGCGCTGTATTATACGCATTGAGATGTTGTCTTCCTGCACTGTGCATTCGCGGTGTATTTAGCTGTGGTTTGTCTAGATTTGTTGATGAAAAGAAACTCGTACATTTTGGTTTAGTTCCAGGCAATGACATATACGCAGCCAGTAAGTGCCAAGTCAGGTGAAGTGCGGAGTCAGGCGCTTTTCGTCTGCTGATGCAGATGACGAAGCGCTGTCGGCTGTGATTGGCTATAGACCCGCGAGCCAAGTGCAGCACACGACGTCATAGCCCCTGCCCGGCACTACACTCGTCTACATGAGCCTGCATGAGAGAAAGAGAGAGAGAATGATAAATGAAAGGCAGGGAGGTTAACCAAGACTGGGCGCGGTTGGCTACCCTACACTGGGAGAAGGGGAAAGAGGAGGGACGAAGTGTAGGTAAAAAAAAAATAGCCCTAATATATAACGACATGAAAAACACGTATAGAGCTACCCTCCAATTTCGCATGAGGGAGTATCGTAATTGTCGGTGAATTTTTTTTTTTTTTAGTAGTTCATACTTTCCCTTCCATTATTTCACACTATTGCCAGAAAGAACCGGACGATCACTTCCTGCTGCGTGGAGTTGGGATCGACATTCTCGAGTTGTTCGGAGTGACAAAAACAACGAGTTTTCGGGAACATGTGTGGGTAATGTCGATGGTTTTGTGTATCTATGGGGACCACGTGGTGAATGAATATACACTACCTGTATATTACTCTTGATCGCTCTACGACGGAGCCTTTGCGCGTGGACGGGTGCAGGTGCAATCGTTTCGCCTCACGTTGGTCCCGTGGGACAACGACGACCTTTCCGCACAAAACGGTCTCCGCCGTATAGCAGTGCTGCGCGCGGTTAAGTGAGATTAGCGACTCTCACGAAGGGGACACGTGGATAGGCCTAGAACCGCGCTTACTTAAAGGAGCACTGGCATAACATTTATGACTTTTCCTTTGATGTGTTAAATGAAGGCTCTGTATACCTTGAAACACTCGAAAAAAGTTCGGCAGAGACAATTATGACTGCTTACGTGTGGGAATACGAAAGCATTGTAGTCGTTTTGGGGAGATGTTTTCGCTTAGGTATTCATCCGCATGTCGTCGTGCACGTTGTAAACTCGCACGGCATTCCTATTTATCCTTCCTTGCTTCGCCTTCTGCGGCGTCCTTCCGTGGGCGACCACGTTTCACAGATGGCGCTGAGGTTGACACTTCGGAGTGCATCGCAGTAGACACAGCACCGATGAAATCCGAAGAGTAAGTGACACGTGGGAGGCAGTGACGGAGGCAGTGACGTGACGTGTGCAATGACGCACGCAGTAGGCATAACTTTAGTAGGCCATAACAGTGAAGCCACCGTGGAGCCACCGTGCCGTCGAAATAAATTAAAGAGAAAGAAAGCTGCCAAGACGTCGGGGAAGCGTGCTCGTCTCCCATCTCAGAGACCTAGGTTCGATTCCCATCCCGGCAGAAATGCCCCGAATTTTTTTTTCTTAATTTCATCAACTGACTTAGTTTACAGAAACCTGGCTGACAGATTTGACGTCAGCCCGAGAATTTTTATAGCTATTATATAGGGGCCGCTGAGGCAAACCTAAGCGTCCCCTGTATAATATCTTTTCTACGAACCAGTTCCGGTTTCGATTACCAGGAGGTGGATGTGTCATGACGTCACGATGGAGAAGGTGGTCACGCGAGAGCAAAACGTAGTGACATTTCGGCGCTCGCTCCAGTTCGTTCTCTGGTGTGATGATATTGTGCCGTTATGCCCTATACCAATCCTTGCTCGTCGGCGCCGCTGTCTTTCTGCTCAGAAGTTTGTTGCGGCTTATTTCGGTATGTGGCCGCTCGCTATTTCCCTGGTCGTACAAATAGCCTCAAAATAATTTGTCGTGTTCACCACTACAAATTGCTCGATCACGAATGTCTGCCTTCGTGTCACTTTATCATAAAAGCGCCCATGAAAATCCCAGCCTAGGAGCGGTGTTGTTTACATCACCGCATATAGCCACCGCTCGTCGTTCGCGTGGCATATGGCGGAAACCACGCCGCGTTGTCATCAGATAATGGCGGAGCGTAGCAAACCGCCCTTGTTTGATAATATTTATAGCGTGACACCTCTGGAAGAAGCGCCAGTCAATGAAACCCTCCGGAAACAGGAAAGGCCTGCGTCGTGCACCCCGTGTTCCTGTGAGTGGGTGCGTGCGTGCTTGCGCGTAGCAAGGGACATTACAGGGAAATTTAATTGTATACACAACTACTCTCCGGCTGAGGTTGTGTTTTGAAGCCATTACTTCATCCATTCTAATGCGATGAATACAGGGTCATACACTGTTGAGGCAAACTGCTATATTGAACGCACACGCGTAATCTGGACAAACAAAAATGAAAAGGCCCGCCTCATTTCAGAGGCCTAATTAACCAATAAATGGGGTGATAGGTGCGTAAGCCAGGCATCACTCGCACTACACGACAAAGAAAAGCTTTTTTAGACACATCTGATCGTTAAAATTATCGGACTTCTTGCTTCATCGCTGCATTTCTTGCTTTGCTTTTGGTTAGGGGAATGTTGGTCCGCTGGTGCACGCATGTGTGTTTTCCTATATATTACGTGTTTAAACGCAATAAACTTTTAGTCGTGAGTCAGCACTCGTGTGTGTCTATTCTTCGTCCGTGTTTTTTACTGCGCGCTGTGTGTAATAGTTACGAAAACTGCTTATTAGCGTCTATACGCACTCGTCGGAGTTTAGTTCTGGGATGAAGAGCTGCAGAATAATTTTTCATCATGACATCTGCTGCAGCCGTCATGTATGTTCCTTTCTTACCATATAATGCACAAGAAGTGTTGAGGCTTTGTCAAACTCAGTATTAATTAGACGGTAATTAATTAACGTTCCCCTTAATAGTGGACAACCCTGTAGATCAGCGAGCCTGCGCTCAATAGCGCGAATTCGCCATTCTATCGTATCGGAACGGCGGACTCACCGATGTGCCCTAAGTCCAAGTGTGAAGAGACCATCAATCATCTTCTGTGCCACTGTTCTCGCTTCGATAATCAACGTCAGACTATCCAGTGTGCCTTGCAAAGACTGGACGATAGGCCATTTACAGAAGCAAAGTTCTTGCGAGCCTGGCCTTGCAGTTCGTTAGCTCTGAAAGCCATTCAAGCGCTTCGTCTGTACCTGAAGGCAATAGACTTGAGTGCCCGACTGTAGACATGCTGCACCTACCTTAGTGCATGTGAAAGTACGATATATTGCAAAAGGATGGATAGGTAGGCTAGTTGGTAATGCATTATAATAAAAACTTAACACACACAACACACAAAAACACAACAACAAAAGCTCACAACACAGCGCGTGTGGTGCGCGTTTCTTTTTCTACGTCCTTTGTGTTTTAGCGTTCTAAGTTTTTATTACAGTGCGATATAGACTAATATCTTCTCTCGCTTTCTTTCACTCCCCCTCCCCACGTGTAGGGTAGCAAACTGGACTCAGTCTGGTTACCTTCCCTGCCTTTCCTTCTCCCCCCTTCTTTCTCACCATTCTAAGGGGCCATCGAAACAAAGCTCCGTCACTTCTGAGTGACGTTCGCGTATAGATTACTCACTGTATCCAGCAAGAGAAAACCATGAATCTTGGACGGCTCGCCTGGCACGCATTCGACTGCAGGCACGGAAAAAGAACAAGGCGGCCAATTTGGGACACAGCAGGAAACAGAGAACATGACAGCGCACGCGCCCCTGCTCCCTTTTCTCTCACTCTCCGCTCGTCACGCTCACGTTCCTGACAGCGCCCATTTGTTCATGCCAGCGGCAAAGGCGTTAAAACGCGTCACGGACAGGTTTCGGCGGTGTGTGTGTGTGCGTGGCGCGCGCGCGCGTTTTGCGCACCTATGGATGCGTAGCCGCCAAAGAAAGCGACACCGGAACCAAAAGCAAGAGGCACGAAGCAGCTCAACATGGTGCTGCTGGCACTCGCAGCGGGGAGGGGTGGAGAGGTCTAATTTAGACCTTCGTTAAGCCTGACGAAAGAAATTGCAAGATGCCACTGTTTCTGCCCCCCGAGCGCGCCAGAAGCAAGCACCTACACCTAGCGCGCGCGTTGGTTCGCGCGTGTACACGGCAGCGCACACGGCAATGGGCTCCGTAAACGGGACAATCCTGGCCCGCAGCGCTGGTAATGGCCCTTAACAGCTCGTTGGCTCGACCGGGCCGAATGCTCCGCTTGTGCCGGAGACAACGCGCGCACGGCGACGCTCTCTTCTTGCTCTTCCTGGCGCGCCCCATGAGGCGCGCGCGCCTGTGGAACGCCTGGCCCCGAAAAGCGCACAAAATTCGCCCGCACGCGCTCCGCAAAAGGAGCGCTGTGAAAACAAAAGCGCGCGTCGCCGTAATTGCTTAATCTCCCGGAGAAGAGACTCGCTTCCGTCGCTTGCCAAAAAGGTAATTTTGGGAAAACCTGCGCGGGGAAATTCGCCCGAGTCTCGCCCGTCGGTCTGAATTGGGCACGTTGTAAGGCGCGGTTCACGCAAGCGTGTCCCCTTCCCCGCGAAATGACGCGCGCCGCGGCCGGCTGCCCATGCCAGACGTCATCGCTGCATTCTCCGATTTCCCTTGCTCGTTCTCTCCCGTTTGATAAATGAAACACCGCAATCTGGAGACTGTCTTATTGCGTGCGATTTTCTTGTCGGACTCCTGACACGCGCAACATCCAGCAAACGTGTCGCTTCGTCTTATGTGCGGCCGGGTGCTTGCACAAATGGACATACACAGCACGTGCGAAGATTGTTGTTGCTATTCCGGTGGAAAGGGCGCTCATAATGTATGCGGAAGACAGTTAAATTTTTATTGCATCTGGTGTCGTTCAGCTGGCGCTTATGTGTGGAGTAGTCGATCCTGTGGGTAAATGACCGGGGCGTATGATATACGAAGCTGCCATAACTGCGTTTGGCTCTAAGATGTATGGCCTTGCATGAGCCACCGGAAACAGGCTACTCCAATCAGGACCAGTATCCGTAAAACTTCTTTTTCGTAAGTAACATCCGCGAACTGACCAGAGTCGTGGCTATGGTCTACAGCATGATATATCGCGCCGATCCCTATTATGAGTGGTAGCAGCCGAAACGTCGGCCAGTCCCGAAACTACTTTTTGAGGGAAGATTTGTGAATGCGAGCCCAAAATTTTAGAGTCATCTATCGCACTGCTGGTGACTACGCGCTATACATGGCTTGCAAGACCTGAGAACTAAAACTAAATTAAAATACAGCTTTTATTGGGCTGTACGCACCGGTAAGCAAAGATAACTGGGTGAAGAGTGTCCATTACGATATGTCTAGAAAAGCCAATCTGTAGTAGCCACAACCTGCGACTGCGAATTTGCGACAGCATTATTTCAATCAAATGAGCTTGCAGATATGTGCGTGCAAGCGAGAAGTGATCAGCATAATGGACTAGCTCATTGAATCACTCTACATTCATTCAAGTTGGTTGTCCTCTGCGACAAACAGAAAACTTCGAAAATATCGAACCGGCGACGACTTGCTCCTCGAGATTGGCGCGTTTTCTGCTACGAAACCTTTATGAATATCCCACTCTGCGTACAAAACAACACCCTCCCCTCCCCCCCTAAAAAAAAAAAGAGAATTGTATACTTCAGTCACCCAGCATGATTCGAATAGAAATCTAATTTCTGTTTTGACATATAGTACCGATGATGACATTCATGAACATGTAACAAGCACCGGCCCAAAACGGTGACGAGGCACTCAAGCTATGGCAACATTCATCAAATTTACGTTCACGGCTAAGACAGTGTATACAGAACCATGAGTCGAAAATTGACGTTAGAGCTGCGGCTGGCAAATTTCGTAGGCTGTAGTGAAGCATCCCTTAAAATCATGGGCACCAACTGGAACGTGGTTTTGAGGAATTGACGCTTTTTCTCTTATGCCCTATGCCCATCTTTCCGCCCTTTTGTAAGGCTAATATATGTTTATACGTGAAACTGAAATCATGGAGGCACGTACGGTAAGTTTTACACGTCGTTTTTTATTCTGGGATGAGAGAGCGAGAAAACATGCATAGAAAGACAAGGAGGTTAACCAGAGGTAATGCCGGTTGACTACCCTGCAAGGGGTGATAAAGTAGGGGGATAAAAATAGAAAGAGAGTGGGAGAGAGAGAGAGAGAGAGAGAGAGAGAAAGAGAGAGAGAGAGAAAGAGAGAGAGAGAGAGACGAGCACAAGCAAACCGCGTGCACTATAGAGCGGTAGGGGGTGGCGTTCTTAAAGGCCTGCAGACAGCAGGAATCTTGGTAACGCGAATAAGGCCTTCTACGCAGATGTTCTTCGGGGGCACTGGCCCAGAGCTTTTAGTTCTAATGGTAGACGATTGTCCAATCGGTTCATCACTCTGCCCATCACTTGCCTGTCGGCACTATAGCGCGGGCAGACACACATAACGTGTGCGAGCGTTCCTTCACAGCTACATGTGTCGCACGTTTGGCTGTTGGCCATTCCAGTCAGGACGGCATAAGAGTTGGTAAATGCAACGCCTAGCCACAGACTGTACAGCATGGTCTGTTCACGTTGTGGTAACCTAGACCGTAGATGCATCTGTATATCTGGAGACAACGAATGCAAACGACACATGGTGAAAACGTTCGAGTCCCACAGGGGCAACGTACATTCACGGGACATCAATCGCAGCCCAGTCGCAGCGTCTGTTCATGAAAGCGGAATCAAGACACCTAGACCACTTTCATGCGCAGATCAGGTGGCTTCGTCGGTGTGGTCATTCCTGTTGATGCAACAATGTCCTGTAAACCATTCAAAGATTACGTTGTGTCCGTTGTCATGGCTGCAAATATATATTTTTCGGATTTTTCAGGCCATTTGTTCATTGGGTCTGCGGCGTATTAGGCTTTGTATGCACTGAATGGCTGCCTTGGAATCACTAAAAGCTGTCCATAGTTGTGGTGGTTCCTGATTAATGAAATCAAGTGCAGCACGGAGTGCCGCAAGCTCTGCACCCATCGATGCGGTCACACATGAAGTATTTAACTTGATTTCTTCAGATTTTGCCGGGATGATGACTGCAGCAGCGGAACTGTTGAGTTTTACCGAACCATCCAGGTAGACATGTTGCCGCAATCTGTGGACTTTGTAAATGTGTTCCAAAGTTGCTTCCTTCAAAGCTCCAGCTTTCTTTTTTTTTTTTTTGATACCCGGAATTGTCAATTGTACTTGCGGTCGGTGCAGACACCCACAGTAGCAGGCTTGAACTGTGTTGGCAAGTCGGACTGATGTCTTACAATACTTTTGGAAAATGTTGAATGTGGCCTCTCTGCTGGCGAGCAAGAAAGATGGTGTGAGGGAATCCGAGTCAGGTGTCAGATGTCTGCTCTCAGGACATCTGTAGCATTGTAGTCTATGATAGGAGAATCTCTGGCAATGGCCACTGTCGCAATCGATTATGTATTTTTTTGGTAGACCAAGGCAAGTCTTGAGTGCATAAGCTTGCACAATCTGATGTACTGCAAGTATGTCCTAGTACAGGTAAGCTGTAACGCAGGAAGCCTAAAAATAATGCTTCGTATAATTGCAACATGGATGGTACTGTAACGCCCCAGGACTTCCCGCCGAGGAACGCGAGAAGGTCCACAATGGCGGTCAAACGTTTTGTCATGTACGAGACGTGAGGGCTCCAAGACAAGACCTGGTGCATGTCTTCGGAGGAGTTGAAAATGCGCATGCGTCGGAGGTTATCTGCGGCAATGTGAATTCCAATAAAGTACAGTTGAAAGTCCATCCAATGAGACTATCCGGCTACGAGACAATAGAGAGTTTTAGAATAGGGGCCCCAAACGTTTTGGGGCCCCAAAGAAATAGCGTCGGAGCCACTGCGCATGCGCACGACGCAAACTGCGTTTGGGTTTTGCGTTGGGAACGCTATTTCACCGATTTAGCGGGAGCCCAAATAGCGTCCCCAAAAGCTTTGCGTCGGCAAACATGGCGGCACCCATCGAAGCGACGGCTCTAACCTAGCACAAAACTGGGTTCGATTCGCGGTAACGCGTGAAGTTCGCAAGCTAGGAGAAGTGACTGCGGTTATCGCTTTCTCCCAACTAGCGTGTGTTATGAAGATTGACTCATTAGACGCCGCTGATTTTGAATTCAATTGTGGATTTTATGGCTCGTAAGCCTAACACGGCTAAGCTTGGCTGGTGAAGGCTAGTAAAGTTGGTTTGCTCAAAACTAAGCGCAACTATTTGCTGCTTACAGAATAACCTCTAAATTGTAATTAAACGCAAATACACGCAAGTCAAAATTATTATTCCAATCATAAAATGGTGCATTTTATTTCATTATTTCTAATAGCTTTTCTTTGACGCCGTATAGTGGCGCTGTCAGCGCAAGACGCTATCCGCAAACGTAAAACCCTATTCTAAAACTCTTCACTCCTACGTGCCCCAACGCTAACACCCGCAAAGCTGTTTGGGGCCCCAAACTATTGGGGCCCCTATTCTAAAACTCTCTAATATTCTCATCAAGCGACATCAAAAGTAGCAAGGTGGTCGTGTTTATTCGCCGTGAACTCACTTACGTCGTCCAACCGGTGCAACATCATGACGACAATCAGTATGTGTGCATGACTGTTAAAAATAGGAAAGTCACCTTTGCACTCTTGGGGGTGTATCTGTCTCCATCAAGTCGATTTGACACCAAAAGACTAGAAGACATCTTGAAAACACAACCTGGTCCATGGATTATCACCGTTGATTTCAACGCTCACCATACCATTTGGGGAAGCTCAAAGGTTAACGCGACGGGAAGACGACTAGCTTCATTAGCTTCCAACAATGGTCTCTACCTGCTGAATGACGCGAGTCCAACATTTCTGCGGGGAATAACGTACAGCAGCTGCCTCGATTTGACTTTCGTCTCCCACCGCCTCGCCACACATGTTAAGTGGTTTTTGGACATTGAAACGCACGGAAGTGACCACATCCCCACTTACCTCAAGATCAAGGGAATGTCCAACACGTATACGTTCACCACGATACCAAGAATAGATTGGTCTGTCTTTAAATCCCAGATTGAGGACGCTTGTCACAAAGGCCTCTCTTGTGGACTTCAACAAGCTATTAAGAAAACGGCACAGACGGCCACGCGCACACTTACGTGTTCTCCAAGGTATTCTGAATTCGACCTGGAATTGGAGCGGCTTCGTGCGATTCGCCGTCGTGCCGAAAGGAGATATCGACGCACTAAGTCAATTCAGGATCTCAGAACAGCCAGGCGAATGCAAAAGAAGATACAGCGCCGCATGGATAAACTTGAGGCTCAGCGTTGGTCGAAATTTTGTGCGTCGCTAGATCCACGCAAACCGCTATCTCAAATATGGAGAACTGTGCGAGGTCTACGTTCTGTTCCGGAACAGCGTCTCCCGTTTAAGGCCCTAGCACTATTCCAGCGCCGACAAGACATTGATGTGGCGGAAGACTTCTGTGCTATGATTGCGGGCCAGCCAACTCGCACAGGTTCGCTTACATTGAACCGTATTCCAGATTCACGCGATTCACGCATGGATCTGCCTTTCACGACGCAAGAGCTTGACGCGGCGCTCGCCCTATGTAATCGGTCGTCGTCGCCTGGTCCGGATGACATATCTTACCGCATGCTATGTCACCTTGGTGAACGGGCACGAAGTGCACTCCTTCATATCTATAACGAGTCCTGGCAAGAGGGCAAAGTTCCTCAAGATTCGAAGCTCAGCCGCCTGGTACCGCTTCTTAAGCCTGGCAAGTCTCCCTTAGAGATTACTTCATACCGACCAATTGCGCTGGTAAGTTGCGTTGGGAAGGTAATGGAGCGAATGATCCTCGCCAGATTTGAGTGGTATCTTGAACATTACGAAATCTACCCGGACGCCATGGCTGGTTTTCGACGTCACCGATGTTCTATCGACAACGTTATCGATCTGGTAACCTATGTTCAACACCAAAAGACGTGTAAGAGGTTATCTGTCGCAATGTTCTTAGATATAAAGGGAGCCTACGACAACGTTCTTCATGACGCCATACTTGAAGCATTGGAATCGGTGGGGCTAGGCGGTCCATTATATCGTTGGACTCGCAGTTATTTACATAGGCGGTCTCTATTTCTTAACACTGAAGCTGGCCCAACCTCGCAATATTATACGCACCATGGAGTTCCACAAGGTGGTGTCTTGAGTCCCACGCTTTTCAACCTTGTACTCATTGGTCTCGTGGAACGACTTCCGAACACAGTTAAAATTTCAATGTATGCCGATGACATCTGCGTGTGGGCATCTGGTGTGACACGGCCGCAAGTACGCGCCAGGCTTCAAAAAGCTGCCACGTCAACATCGGCCTACTTAAATGCACAAGGCCTCAAGATCTCGCCAGAAAAATGCGCATTGGTCGCGTTTAGCCGGAAGCCAATGAGATCATACGATGTCTCTGTCGACGGTCAAAACATTCCTTATGTCAGGACGCACCGATTCTTAGGAGTAATCATTGATCGCGACCTCTGCTGGAGTCCTCATGTGGCCTACCTAAAGAAGCGCCTGACGGATATCTCTAATGTGTTTAAGTTTCTTGGAGGAAATGTCTGGGGTACTTCAGTACATGCAATGATGCAACTGTACAGGACGCTCTTTCTTGGGTATTTGCGATACAGCTTGCCTGTGCTGACCAACACCTGCAGAAGTAATATCCGTACACTCGAAAGCGTCCAGGCCCAGGCGCTTAGAGTGTGTCTTGGATTGCCGCGGTGTTCGTCAACGGCTGAAACCATTGCGATTGTACACGATTTCCCAGCCAAGACCCATATAGTCATGGAAGCACTCAGAGCGCACGTAAGACACCTTGCTCGAGCCCCTGCCCATCATCTAGCCACACTGCCAGAGGATCGACCACGTGCTTCCTTTTGTGAAACTGTCCTGCCCTATCATGCATACCTTCCATCAGGTTATACAGCTCCAGCGAAAGTTCCGTTTCCACCATGGTGCTTGGCTCAAGCAAAGGTTCGACTTATCGTACCAGGCATGCAAACAAAAGCCCAACTCTCGTCTCCAGCACTCAAGCAGCTTTCACTGCTCTTGCTGTACGAGACGTACAACGATCATCATCATCTGTATACTGACGCTTCAACCACGGTGAATGGGTCTGCAGGATCGGTGATCTTTCCTGCAAAACCTTCCACCATAAAGATTCGACTCTCTCACCAGACTACATCGACTGCCGCGGAGCTTGCTGCTATTCGTTGTGCACTTCGTGTAATTTCTGAAGAAATACCCAAGAAATGGAGCGTGTTCACTGACTCCAAGGCTGCACTTCATTGTTTGGTTTCTGCCTTACGCCGAGGACCCCACGAACAACTAGTTCTAGAAATCAGACTGCTGCTTCACCACCTCGTCGAGCAAGGACACGACATCACGTTGCAGTGGATTCCAAGCCACTGTGGCATAATGGGCAATGAACTTGCCGACGCAGCAGCATGATCTGCACATGAGGAGGGCTTGCAAGACTCCATTCCATTCTCAAGAACAGACGCTGCAACGAAAATTCGTGTGCTTGCAAATGAAGCCATCAAAACTTTATGGAACACACCAAGCTTAAAGCATACACGTCTACACCGACTGGACCCATCCCTTCGACTTCGACCCCCATTGGACTCTCTCGACTAGAAACAGCAGTACTTTGCCGACTGTGGCTTGGTGTCGCCTACACAAGATCCTTCGCCTTCCGAGTCGGTATGGACGACAGCGCGGCTTGCAGACACTGCGGCGGCGAGGAGACCATCAAACACGTGCTCTGCCACTGTCCTCAATACAGCGCGCACCGGCTGTCACTAGCGACCACGTTGGCACGCCTTGACGACAGGCCACTTTCAGAACAGTCAGTTTTGGAATGCCGACGTGAACTGTCGTCGCAGCAAAAGTCGGTCAAGGCTTTGTTGACTTTTCTACGTGACAGTGGCCTATTAGAAAGACTATAATGACCCCATTTCATCCCTTTTCATATTTTTTTTCTCACGCTTTAATTTTTCTCACGCTCTTTTTTCCGTCTTTACTTCCCCTTTCCCTTCCCCTAGTGCAGGGTAGCAAACCGGAGGTTTTAAGTCTGGTTAACCTCCCTGCCTTTCTCTCATTTGCATCTCTCTCTCCCCCAGCATCCGTCCGTGTCTAACGCCTTTTCCTTGTGTGCGTGTCCTTTGTGTTTCGCTGGTACCCCCTTTTTGAAGTTCTATGAATGATGATGCCAAGAAATCGGTCCGTTCGTCTGTTTGGTGCATTTTGGCCATTAATCCGCAAAGCATATGGGGCCATCGTTTTACGAGTAA